>NC_133932.1:61051238-61136238 GCF_031877795.1 Strix aluco
TATACACACAAAAGAGATACAGGAAAAGAAAGGTTAAGATATAAGAAGCAGACTACAATACAGCAACATTGAAAGGGACTAGGAAAGATCAACAAATATTATTCTACTGTTCAGAAATTCCTGTTAGGTCAGTCTTACCAGTGTCTTTAGGATTTGTTGGCGGACCTGGCTTGCGGTCATCTGTAGACAGAGTTAGAATAAAATGAGCAAAGTTACTAGTGTGAAGAGACCAAAAGCAGAGTGACCTTGAAAGACTATCTAACCTAAAAAATGGTATCAAATCTTCCCCATGTCATTTTCCTTTCCTTTCATTAGCTAACACTGTATTTGTTCAGTTATTTTAGGTTAAACACTGTACTTTAATGCAATTAACAGTGTTTCTGCTACATTAGCCTGTATGTCAGACTCTTGCTATAACTGAACATATACAGAAGAACTCACTGTTATGGAACATTTTAGTTTGCACATCTGATTTCAAATGCTGAACTTCTTTAAATTTTCTGCCAGGCACAGATTACTTGGCTGTTTCCTCTTTTAAGACTACCAGATTTTAACCAATAATAAAGGTTGGTAATTCACTTTAGAAAAAAAAAAAATAAAAAGGACAAGATACACACAATAGAACTAGAAATATGGTCCCTACAATGACACTTCATTTAGCTTGCCACAAAACAGGAGAATAAGAGATCTTAGTAATTATCTCTGTACTGTCTGGTCACAGTCTTTGTTGCCCACATCAAATTAACACACCAGCAGTGGTTTTCTAAAACTGTGTTTTCACCAACAGCTGAACCAATCCAGCAGCCCATTTCTTCTGTATGCTACTTCTTGATGTTGCATGGTCTTGCCTCCTCCCAGATCTAGCACAAGTCAGATCAGGTTGTCTCAGGCTCTCTGCATATTCAGAGACAGGCACCTTCAGAGTACAGTTCTAAAATCCCAATTTAGGCTTGTCATCCAATAAAAGATCCTCTCTCTTCACCTACCTGAACCATCCAATTCAGTCAGCTAACTGTTTCTCAACTAGCCAACTGTTCTCAAAATTGTCAGCAGCTGGAAACAGACTGCTTTAAGAGAGACAAAACTTCAAAGGGCTAAATCGAACAGAGCAGCAAACAGTGCTACTGTCCTACAGCTGTATGCCCTGTGTTAAGAAAGCTGTCTGTACTGCAACAGATCTAGTGATGGTACTCGAAAAGCTATGGTGCACTATCTGCCTAAATGGACGCATCTTTTACTGGCTGAGTGAAAACAATACTGCAATTTCTACTGCTGCCCACATTGCACAAGCACGTTAGAAAGAGTACCTTCCTTCATATTATTTCAAACAGATTAATGTTTCCTTGTGCTACTAAAGTTACTTCCTGGATAGAAAGAGATTACTTCAGATTTAAAAACTACTTCCATAAGTAATAGTTTATGGAATTAGTGCCATCTAGTGAAGACACAGCAATGAAACAAGTAGAAATGAGTGAAATACATACAGTTTTTGTGATCCAGACCCTTAAAAATGAAGGTAAATAAACATACCTAGACTGCAATGATTTTTATCTGTAGTCTCTTAATCAACTCAATGCCCTTACTACATTTAGGTAATAAAGGATGGATAGACATTGCATTAAGTACCACTGAGCAGTATCTAGGAAAACATGATACACAAAATGCACCCCATAATGTTTTCACCAAGAATATAATGGCATGGTCACAGAAGAGCACCACAGAGTTACCAGGCATTATCTGCCAAACTACGTGCTGGTTTTGGTAATCATGGTACATGCCAAGGGCCAGATTGAGGTGAGCATGCTCAAAATACACAGACTGAAAGCCAACAGAAGGGTTCTCACAGGGTTTTTAAGCTTGTGAAATCACAAAGTAAATTTGTGAAAGTGCTATCAGAAGACTCCAAAATGCAGAAATCCTTTTGCTATTAGGGAACTGCTTTATTTTATGGAAATATCACAGCTCTTTGAATTGAAAAATTGAAAAATTCAGGCTCTTGAATTACTATGTATAACTATACTTGACTTCACAGTAAAAGACATTACAAGCCAGTTAGATCTCACCAAAATCTGATGGTTGTGGCTTCTTAGATGGAGGAGGCTTCTTTGTAGTTTCTGTCAGGGATGGTTAGAAAAAGAAGTTTAAGTACTATTTAATACACTGTTCAGAAGATACATGAAGGACAAAAGTAAGCCTATGTCTATACAGTGAAAAGCACAAGATCAAGTCTATACAGCAAGACATCTTCCCCTTTAGAGGAATCCCTGAGTGTTCCCAAAGACAAATTTCAGTTCTCTCCAGCCAACATTTAGACATACCCATAAATGAATTGTTCCACTGAGGTTTAAACAAGCTGTATGTGGGGAAGGAATCATACTTGGTCATGCAGTGAATACTCGGAAACAAAAAAGTCAGAAGAGCAGCCACTGTCTTCCCACCTACCTCCCAAAATTTGCAAGAGTGTAATAATTACCTAATGCATCTCCTAAGTCGAAGTCATCAATATTGCCTGTAAAAGATGAAAGCAACAGTAAGAACACTGTTTTTTCTTACTCAAAACCAACACTTATTACAGTCATAAACATCTCTTTGATCTATCCTGAGGTATATTTTTTGCTTCCTGCATCAGAGTAGAAGAGCATTTTGAGTCAGGGCTGAAGGCAGACATTCTTTTCTATTTCTCCAGACCACTGTCCACACATCTCTTTAGAAAAAAAAAGGAACAGCACTAAAAATTGTATCTATAGAAAGGATCCGGAGGGCCAGAACATATATTCCTACAGTCAATATAATGCACTTAACACTTTATTCTTGCCACTGCTATTGCATGCTTTTTTAGTGCCATCCACAGCATATTCTTTCCCAGCCTTCTTTCCACTGAACCACAAAATGAGCAGGGGCACAGCTGCAATTCATAGGAATCTACAAGATTCAAGTGTGAAGAAGAACCTTGGAACACAAAGACCAGTATGAAAGTTATATGACTGGGTAATGGATTTAATACTTTGGCATTAAAAATTAATTTCCATGATTTTTTAAGACTTATCTTTTCCCCCAACAAATATTAACAGTATGAAGGTGGTTAAGTTATTAGCACAGATGATCTTGAGCAGTCTCTTCAACTTCCTAAAAGACAGCTAAACGCAGCTGTCATCACTATGGGCTCTCCACTCCAGGTTTCATTTTCAGCCCTTAGGAAAAGAACATTCTCTCTTGGTGCATTAGGTCAGTTGCTAGAGCTACTACTGCTTACCCAGCCAACTGCAAACACACTAACTCAATATATTCATGATACAAACTAGTTTCACAGCATGAATATAGTAGTGTGATCTCAGCAGCAGAAGTTTGTAAGAGAAATGGACAGCGAAAACAACTGCTTGGGATATTTTTTTATAGTTCAGCATTCCTACTTTCACTGAAGCATGGAAAAAGAAAAAAAAGCATGAAAGTAGATACCAGCTATTCAACAAAAAGACATCCAAATATACTGCTCCAGCCCCAAAGAAGCTGGAAGACTTTTTCTACCTACTGAGTATTAAGCCAGCCAGAGCTACCTTAATTCAGAAGATAAACACATAAAGCATTAATGTGTCTGGCTTTTCCTCTAAGAATGTAGCTACAGAAGAGGAATCAGAATTGGCCAATGCCAAGTCTGAAGAGAGGAATGAAAAACAAACATCAAAAGTCAAACCACAAGCAGAATGTTCCTTCTGCTTACATGACAGGCCAATTTAAGACAAGGACAAGTCACAAGTCTACTACCAGGAATGGCAGATGCTCATACACTTGGTGACATCTTTCCATCTCAACTGAGGTCAAAACTGAAATCTCTTTTGCTTCTCAGATAACTGCACTAATAATGCCTTTTTTTTTTGAGGAAAAAATGCAACTAAGATACATTTTAACTTTTTTAATATGGAAGCAAAGAATGACAAGTGGAATAATAAAAAAAAATAATCAAAGGCATGCTTGCAGTTTCCTGAAACACCCTACAAGCTAGTCTTCAGTCTGGCCAACTGAACTGCTACAGGAGAAACTGAAATCTGAAGTCTAAGCAGTGATACCCATACCCTACATTTGAACTGAGTCCACCTTGCTCACAGCCAAGTCAGGAGGTAGCACTGCCTGGTGTGACAGGCCCTTTCATGGAAAAAGAGGCAATTCATGGCTTTATTGCGGTATGTGAATGACGTGCCTTTAGAATGGCCTGGATACAGTAGTTAGGTATAGATCCTGGATAGAAAGCACGAAGATATTTTACTTGGTGTTCTTCACTCCAGGTGGAGGCCATAATCTCTTTTAGATACTTAGCTCATGAAAAACTGTTTCACAGAATGGAAAATATTTGCAGGTTGTTTATCTGAAGCTTACATCATCTTGCAATACAATCTTAAAAACCTCAGTAAAATGAGCAGTTGCCAAGACCCAAACCTCAGTTACTTCTGAAGTTACCCCTTTGTTTAGACTACACCAAGAAACCTCCATGTTAAACAGGCAAAAAAGGTCAAAACACTCTAAATTTAAACACATATTTGCATAGTTGTTTCACAAACTTGAATTCTGGTTGGTTTGTTTTCTCAAGTACATACATCTCTCAGGCTACAGTCCTCCAGAGAGGAATGCCTGTGACAGGACCTGATCAGGTGTTTGCCAGTCTAACACTTAAGAAGGCAGGCAAAAGGACCTGCTGAAGATGCATGCTCCTCAAAACACCCTACCTACCACAGTAGCAACCAGAGGATGGACCACCACCATCTGTTAACACCATCTGTCTCAAGGTTAAAGATATATCACTAAGTCAACGAATGTTACATTGATGAGTATATTTCAAGAGCACTATTTCTTTTTAGGAGTGGCAGAGGGAAAAACAAGCACATATACTCAATATTATGCTTTGGTACAGCTGAAGTTTTACCTGGAGCAGAAAAGAGGCTATCTGAAGAGTCTCCCACTGCCACCATGAAACTTAAGTCTGAGGACTCTGAATGGTTCCAGCTGCAGGTTTTTTTTCCCTCAAGAGGAGGAAACCAGTGTAAAAGAGTGTGCATTCGGTAACAATGCTATTTTAAGGGATTTTCACACATGATCTTCATGAAGAAATTGTTTAGGATGAGAATGTTGACTGCCAATATCACATAAGACATGCTTTGAGAGACCAATAAACAAATCTGAGGGTTAAAGAAAAAAATCATTCTATACTGACGAATTATTCAATACTCTGCAACCACAATTCTGTTTTCCAAGCATGCAGCAAGATGTCAGGTTCTTCAAACACAGTACTTTACCACAATGAAGTAGGAGAAAATGTCAAAGCCTAGCTTATGAAACTCATTACAATAATCTGCGCTCTGAAGTGCTGGCAGTCTGCTTTCCCAGCAAAGACTGGGTGTTTTTCCACTGTTCATGACAAACCTTCATATGTCTTTAAAGCACTTGCTTTTACTCGCTTGGCTTTTAGTATGGGTGGGTCCAACTAGAGTTCAATTACTTAGCCTGAGAGAGGCTCAGTACCAGGGATTCAGCTGGTTCCAGGGAAGAAACAATCAGACAACAGAGATAAAGCTACAGAACTAGAATAAAGGTAGTAGCAGGATCCAAGAAGGATAAGTCAGCAAGAATATGCTGTACTCCCTACAGGTTGAAGGAGCACCCCGAGTAACTGAGCTTATGAGAATTTTCATAGTGTAAGCAAAGATAACTGCAAATAAAGCAGGTATTATATTATGTATAAAGCACAATACAACAGGTATTTCTAGCTCCTAGGGGCATGAGCAAATTCAAGAACATTTCAGAAGTATCTATACTATTTTCCTTCCATGTTCATAGCTCAAATACCAGGATCTCAAGAGACAGATCTTCAGCAGGCTGTCCCCAGTAACCTGCATAGTTTTGTCAGATGGGGGAAAAACACCAGGTAAAACAAAAAGCAAGCATGAAAAGCTGATGAGCTAGAGGGTATTCAAGAGAGCCAAGTAACTATGCAAATAGGAGTCCTCTGCAAAGACCCATCACCACTCTCAGATACTTACTGCTGCGGTATTAGATTAGTCATATTTACATTCCACTGCAGAAGGCAACACGAGCCTTGGAAAGTTCCCCCATTAGTCACATGTATGGCAACACACCAAGAAAGGAGACTTGCGATGAATCACCACAAACATTCTGACTTGAGCAACAGACTGCTTGAATTTTGTTTTTCTAAAAATGGTGGTGCTCTCCTCCTTCCCTAGTACCCTGCGCACCACAGGGTGCCACAGAGCCTGCATACTGCAGCTGGTCTTCCAGTTGTAAACCTACGGACCAGGTGACAGTGGTCAGCTTGGCCCCGTCCCACTGATGGATGTTACCTGCCGTTCTGTCAGCGGCCAACAAACATGAAGTCATAGAATCATAGAGTATCTTCAGTTGGAGAGGACCTATAAGGATCATCAAGTCCAACTCCCTGCTCCTCACAGGACTACCTAAAACTAAACCCTATGACTAGAAGTGTCATTCAGATTCTCCTTGAACTCTGACAGGCTTGGTGCCGTGACCACTTCCCTGGGGAGCCTGTTCCAGCAACTGACCACCCTCTCAGTAAAGACCCTTTTCCTAATGTTCAGCCTGAACTTCCCCTGACACACCTTCATTCCATCTCCTCGTGTCCTATCACTGGTCACCAGAGAGAGGAGATCAGCACCTCCCCCTCTGCTGCCTGCCTTGAGGAAGCTGTAGACTATGATGAGGTCACCCCTCAGCCTTCTCTTCTCCAAGCTGAACAAACCAAGTGACCTCACCTGCACCTTGTAAGTCTTGCCCTCGAGGCCTTTCACCATCTTGGTCACTCTCCTCTGGATACCCTCTAATAGTTTCATCATAGAATCATTTAGGGTGGAAAAGACCCTTAAGATCATTGAGTCCAACCATCTGATGTCCTTATATTGAGGTGCCCAAAACTGCACACAGTACTCAAGGTGGGGCCTCACCAGTGCAGTGTAGGGTAGGACAATCACCACCCTCAATGGGTTAGCTATGCTGAGCTTGATGCACCCCAGGACACGGTTGGCCTGTTTGGCTGCCAGGGCCCACTGTTGACTCATGCTCAACTTGCCATCAACCCACACCCCCACATCTCTTTCTGCAGGGCTGCTCTCCAGCCTCTTGTCACCCAATTTGTACACACAGCCAGGATTATTCCAACCCCAGTACAGAACCCAGCACCTGCTCTTGTTAAATTTCATACAGTTGGCAATTGCCCAACTTGGGTCTGTCCTGCTGCCTAACCGCTCATTTTCATGAAATCTGCAAAAATCTTGAGCTCAAAGAGGCTTCTCATCTCTGTAGAGTTTACACAAGGTTTGGCAGCCCTCTTGTGGGATGAGGATGCTGGTAGCCACAAGGGCATAAACTCTTGGGCAAGTAGTTGAAAAGCAGCTTCTCCAACTTCCAGCAAGGAAACTGGATTTTATATTCCTGTGCTCTTTCCCTTTGGGGGACTGAAAACACAAGGGGTAGAAATATTCAACACCTAACCGTAACAGAAGCTACAGAAAATGCAGGGAGGCCAACACACTGAAACTTGTTCATGAAACTTCAAGTAATAGCAAAGCCATCACATCCCTTATAACTGCTTTTTGAGCTTACCAGTGCTTGATTTCAATCCAGGTTTTGCCCCACCAGCATTAGTTATCTACAATAGAAGACTTCTACTGCTCAGCTCACATTCTGACAGTTATTTTCCAACACGTCCTAAACAGGCAAAACCAAGAGGAGCAATTTCATCACAAAAAAACTGGGAGAAAGATGACTTGGTTCTCCATACCTTACTGTAAGAACTGCCTTTCTAAGGTTTTAAATGGAAGGCCTGAAACATGAAAACCACTCGCTGCAAGTGGAAGAATGTACTTAAAACTGTACTCCTCCTCTCAGCCAGGGCAGAGGTTTGCAAGCAAGATCCCTCTGCATCAGGCAATGCAGATGGGATGTTTACTCCCACTGCCAAGCAGCAGTTTATAATTAGCGCTGCCTGGAGTCTCATGAAATTAAATCCCACACAGTTGGTTCCTCCTACAAGTACCCACCTATCGATGCTGCTTTTCAAGTTTAGTTTCTCTGCAGAGCAAGAGAAAACAAAAAGCTCTGTGTAACGTTCTGTTTAGAAGAACGAAGCCCCTTCCTACCTAAAATAAATATGGCTCAAACACAAATAACAACTGTAAATAAGCCAAAAAACAAAGATAATTTTTTACATCTGAGGAGTGTCTGCTTTCTGCACATCTGGAGTGTTCACTAATGCATCTGATGGGAATAAAATCAGCTAAGCCTCTGCTGCAACCAATAAAAAGATTTATTTCCACTTCAAAAAGATGCATGACTATCCTAATAACTATCATATTTAATTTTTGTACAGTGAGCCAAATGCTACTTCCCTGAAAAGTTACTTTATTTGCACCAATCTTGCAAATACAGTACAGGAAGTTAGGCAATTATGTGGCCTTATCTTTTTCTGATCTGCTAGAAAACAGTTTTTAGACTAATCTGTGATTTATTTAATATTTGAATTACTAACAACTCCTTCCACATAAAAATGGCAATTTAATATTTTAGAAAAGCCAACAAGGTCACATTTTGACTTAAAACTATTTGCTTAAATAACTGTAGTCATGGGAGGGTTTTTTAACAGAACATGGTAAAATAAGCCATTTACTGGGGAAGAAAAATCCGTATTTTGAAATACAGTTTGGGGGATTTTGCTTGTCGAAGTTTCCCATGCCCTGGGCAACTTTTGTTGCCCCTTTGAACTGTAGAAAGTAGAAAAATACAATGGGGCTCTAAACATTAGCTATAAGCAGAGTTTTCCGGGGAGGATTGGATACAGGAATAAGAGGACAGAATGAATAGCTCTAAATCAGCAGAAAGCATACAGAAGAACCAAGTCAACCACAAAGCTAGAGAATTAACATGATGGCAACAGTCCTGCCAAATGCTGAGCTGCTTATCCAGAAACAAGAAGGAGTAAAAGACAACTACACAATAGTTACAAAAGGTCTAAGAACTCCGGTGAGTCCCTTCAATCAAGTAGTGAAAATAAAAGCAAATATTTGGCATCTTAATCACAACTTGCCCAGTGATGGGTTGTCTGCCACAGTCTGGTTGTTTTCCTACAGTTTGTAATTCCACATGTCCATAACTGATGTGACCACTTTCCCTCCTAGCAACAGTTTGGATGCCTGGTGATTCTCTTCTGGTTACAACCCTCAGCGTCAAACCAACATCAAACATCCAATGGCAAAGCCACAGGTCCCAGACCTCCTCCTTAAGCTTAAAAGAGCTTTCAAAGCACTGTCACTAACAGCAGCTTGGAAGGAGGTAAAGTATTTTCCATGCTTTGTGGAAAGTTGATTCTTGCAGAGAGTACCTTCCCACATACTTAAAATTTTCAAACCTGGCTGACCAGAGTCCTGGGCAACCTGCAGCGGCTGACCCTGGGGTGGGACTGGAAGGTCCCCGAAGGTGCCCTCCAGCCTCAGCACCCTGTGGTTCTGTGACTTGGGCCAACTGTAGTCACTGGACTAAACTCCTTGTGCTACAAAACTCATATAACTACAAATAAAATAAATCCCCCTGTCCCTCTGCAATTGTTTTTACAGATGAGAACTGAAATACATTGCTCTGTCTCATGAAGTTTGTAAGCAGAAACCTAAGCTAGGCTAACAAAAGCTGTTAGAAGAACATTTGGGTGACAGAAGCACGGCACTTGCATCAAGAAATGACAAGATTAAATTTTGGGGGCACTGGGATAGGAAGTGGGAAGACAGGAAAAGGGTTTTGCAAAATATAATAAAGATGCTGAATCCAGATGGCAACAAATAAAGAGATAAAGGACATATTTATTTGATTTTGGCTCATTTCTTCTTACCTGTAACTTCAGGAGGGCCTGACCATGCTTCAAGTCTGCAAATGTCATATGCTATGCTTATTGCTATTTCACCCAAATACTTGGCCTTACTCAGCATAAATCCTTTGTTCAAATTAGTGAGTGTTTTAATAAAGTATTTTCTAGAAAGCAAATACCAAGTTTCTTTTCGTGTAAAGTCAGGGACTATGGCAAAATACGACTGACAGACAGAAGCACAGTCTTGTCTGCATTCAGGTACAGCACACCCTTGAGGAAAGTTGCAGGTGCTTGATTAAATGCTGCCTAGCCTTACGCTGTTTAAAGCCTGCATGTTGGTCCTTGTACCTGCAAGTGCTAGGCACACTGAAATTTTCAACCTTCTAGGTAACTGGTATTGATACTCTTCCTCGTAGCAGCCCTAAACCACAGAGACGTCACTCTGTGCATTAAGCATGAAGTTATTTGATGTCAGCAATGCCATCCCTGGGGCCACTGTTGTCCCTGCCTTCTCTGGCATCAACAGAGCACCTGCAGAAGACAGCCCTCTCCTTCTGCCCCTGGGGAAGGCAAGGAGTACCCCCTTCCCAGGTCTCAGGTGCTGGTGCAATCACCGTTCCCCCAGGGAGGCTCATGGAGCAGGCACAACAGGCCAAGACAGCTCTCTCTCCACCACTGCCTCTTCAGAAACCTGTGCCAGAGTTGGACTAGTAGCTCTGAAGCATTCTTAGGAGACCCTGTTCTCAAACCTCACCAAGACAAGCAGGCACTGTGTACTTACTTTGCATTCAGTCACTTCTGAAATTCTGTCTTGGCATAAGAAATGTCAGTAGTTAATTTTTTATAAGCCTAAGAAAGCAAAATCCTCTAAGTACATGTTGCTCACAGTCTACAGCTTCAAAGTTTAAGCTGCTCGATAGACAGGACTTTAAGCTTTCACAAAGCTGACAAGCCTTGCAGCTACAACTCACATAACCTAAATTTCCATAACCAGGTGCATTCTTATCCCAAAGCTATTTACTCTTGTTATAAAAGTTCCCTTCCCTAACTATTGTATCAATCAGTCTATAGTATGAAAGTGTATTAACTTTGCTAATATATAATAGTTCACATTATACATCGCAATGGAATGAGGTAGTGGACTTGTACTAGACACTTTGGTATTATTCATGCTTAAGTGAAAGAAACCAAAGGACAGCTTGGCCCTGTAAATAAGGCCTTTATTTTTTGGAAGCTTAGAGCTGTTCATGGAGAAAAGATATGCCTGGACAACCAAGATACTGCCAGCATGCTAGTCCCTCTAACACCTCTTTGAAACCCGCCCAGCACCAGCTGGCATCATAGATAAGTAGCTGTAGCGAGACTGACTCCAAGGATGTCTGGATCAATAGACAAGCAGCAAGAACGCTGCAGGGTTTTGAACGCTACAGGTGCTTTGCAAAGTTTTACTATGATTACTAATCAGTAGTGTGGTTGTTAGTGACTAGTCAAACCGTGTTGTACCTGAATGTTAGCTACAAGAAGCCTGTGTAAAAACACATTTGGGGTGCCCCAATTTGGCTAGGACACCTTAGGCACGTGAATAAATATTGTAATTCTCTATTTCGCATCCTAGCCTCTCTCCTCAGTCAGCAAGGGCCAGTTGTAAATTTTTGTAACACTCTCCAAAGGTCAAAGTCAGTATGTCAGCACCTCTCCGTCTCCCAGAGTCAAAGAATCTTGTTACCTCTTGAGGATTTCTGCATTCTACATCTAGTAACAGCTTCAGCAGTTCTTCGCAAGAACCTTTCCGCAGTTGACTGACATCCATGAAGCCTCTTTCTCTGAAGCATGTACTTCAAAACAGTGGGTATATCACAAGCAGTCGAGACTATAATTTTGAAACTGTGGAGCAATATACACACTGATGGCACTAAGATGGACACCAGAGGAGATGGTGGGGCTGGGAAGGGACGCGCATTCAAGGCCCTTTGAACACTCAGTGTTCTTGCCTTCATGAACAGATTCATGAACATTAAGCCTCACTAGGATAACAACCCAAATTGCAGCCAGCACCAAAAATTAACAGTTAAATACACTGGAAAGTCTACAATGCCAGTTAATCAAAAGATTACTCTTGATTAAGAAAACTGTTTTATCCAAGCAGATTGCAAACTCTTCAATATTGTGCAGTTTAATAAAATCATTGGTTCTCCTGAAAGTAACTACAACTTGCATCACATAACCTAATGCTATTTTATTGCCAGAAGTTTATCTGTACTTCTATTCAGATAATAACATTCTCCTCTCTTTGCACTGAAAACCTCTATATGCACCTGTACAGTTCAGTGCTCTGCCCAACCTGGTGTGAAGAAAGGGAGAAGTGTTTTCAGGGCAACTGTGTGATCTCTTGAGTCACGACTTCAAGAGTTGCACACTTCTGCTCATCCCAATTCAGTAAAACACAGCAACAGAGTGTGTAAGATGATAGACTGGAGGTTTCCCTCCCCACCAAATGGTCAGGAAACACCAGCATTTTGTTTGTCTGCATACTTATTTGCTCACACTCTGCACCTCTGGTAGCCTCTTGGATTGGGGCAGTGAGGGATGGAAGAAAGAGCAGTCTCAGAGGGGGCTCAGGAAAAGGATGCGCAGAAGTGAGTCTCAGCTGCAGAAAGGTTAGGGAGGTCTGCGCTGCATGAAAGATGGTAAAATTTTAGCACAAGGAACAAGGAAGTATTAAGAAACCAAGATTTGTGATCTGACAGCCAGAGAAGTAAAAGCCCCAAAACCGTAACAGTTAGAGTGGTAAGTAATCCTCACTCTGATCAAGGAAAAATAATATAAATTATAACTTATGATGAACAAGTAAATGCAACTTGGCCTTCCATTTTGAAATTGCTTCTTTAAAATAAAATATAGTTGAAATATACACTTGCAACACACAGAACTAGGTCAAGAATAGTCTTATTTTTACAGCAGTACACCAAATGATGGCTTGTAGTAAGCAGGACTGTTTTATGTCTGCAGATACTGTAAACTGACAATTCATTTCACAGCCTGTTTCTTTAACCTTCCTCACCAGAAGCCTTACCAGTTCAATGCAGTTTGTATACTAACAGCAAAATCCAAGCAAAATCTGTAATCTAGTCAGAAACATTAACTGAACAGTAAAATTGACTTTGCTTTTCTAGACTCTTCTTCATCGTCGCTTGCTCAGCTATGGCCAAAAAGATTATTCAGGCTTTTCAATCTGCATACTTAAAAATAGCTACCAGGGCTTTTGCTAAAAGAAAGAAGACGATGACTCTGGATTTTGCAATAAGGGTTTCCTGTGGGGAAGGTGGGGGTAGAGGAAACCAGACCCAGTACAGTGGTTTGCAGTGATACAACTCATATTTTAATCAACTGCTCTGAGATTGAATGAGTTCTGGCACTAGTCAACTCATTTTATAACAAAACCTATTGTTCCACTCAAATTTCAAACATTGTCATGTTCCAGTAGCACAGTGACACTTTTTTTCCCCTACAGGATTTACTATTAAGGGATTAATTGAGACAGAGTTGCATTAAGTGACAATTCAGTGATCCAGGATTTCACAGCTTTGTGCTCCATCCACCACAGCAGCATTGGTTTGGAAACATGCAGACTAGCTTCAGCCACAGGATGTGTGATGTGGCAGCAGCCTGCTTCTCCGGGCAATGCGGAACACTGCGGGAGAAGGCTCATTTTTCCTGCTTCAACTAATTTTGTAGCATGTAACCAAAATTAGTACCTAAAATAATATTTCTGAAGGACAGCCATGCACACAGAGATACTGCATGCACCCAGGTCAATGTGACCAGTTTTAGTAGCCCAAACCAGACAGATAAAAACTAAATAATTAGTTACAATGCAACTAAATTGCAGCCACAAATATACGGCAAGCCAGAAAAGTGGCATAGGCTTTGTCAGATGAGGGTTTATATTTTGTTTTTAATTTTTAAAAAGGTGAGGTTTTTTTTTTTTTACTTCCCATCCTTCATTATGGTTACTTGAGGAACAAGATAAATCCTCCCTTCTGTACCAAGGCTGTGTTCTCAGTTCCAGCGTGTTCATGTGCTCAACAAAGTATCTGGAACACGTTCACAGTGAAACCATAAGCATTTCTAGTTCAAGCACATCTTGTGAAAGTACTTCTATTCTGCTTTATTAAGACAAAAATTTTTAAGAAGTATTCTCCACGTCCACCCTGAGAAATAGTTTCACCACTCCACTCTGATTCTGTATCACCTTCTAACACAAACTGGATTTTATATTCCAGTGTTATCACTCGCAGGCAGTCATTACACATGCCAGACTTCAGTCTGCACTATAAATTTACTCATTTTCTAGAACACCACAGGAAAGCAATAGAAGCAGATGTAAAAATTGTCCTCAGGACAGGTAAAAATTGCAAGCTGAAGGGAGCTGTGCCTGGGTATAGGACTGGCAATGGAGACAGTGACAAAGATGCAATGACAACACCCAAGGGAAAGGAGTAGAAGCAGCAGTGGGCAGGGAAGAGGAAGAAAGAGACAAGAGTTGGAGAGTTCTGAATGCAGAGAAGTTGTCAGCTTGCTACCGTCATAAGCTTCAGAATCACAGCTCTTACCTGAAGTTTTGGAAAAAAGATCCACATCTCTGCTTAGTTAGCACAGTAAAGAGCTGGCCTTTACAGAAAGCCAAAATAGCAAAAAGGAAAGCTGAACGTTTTTGTGAGAAGGGGTGTGGGGGGAATGTCGTAAATCAGATTGCAAACTTGCTGGCTAAGTCAAGCAGGGACAGCTCTGATCTGAGGAAGTGATGTCCATATAACTCTTTGCAACATTTGGTAAGGGAGAAGGCAGGGAATAGTTGCTGAAGTAACTACTGCATTTGGGATTCAACTGCAAGATGCCTGGAATCCAGGATGTACTGAGAAACACAGAGGCAGGCATTCAAAGGGAGAATACAGTCAGGCATGGAGAGCTAGAGGTGAGGGAAGAAACAGCAGACTGAAAGATAAAGGTAGAAATACAGAAAAAGACAGCCTTATCCAAAAGCTTCCCACATAGGCTTCCCCAAACCCTTCCCCCAAACCTTATCCTTAAACTTCCTGTTTCTAAATTTAACAAGGAATTGTGTGACTCCAGGGTTGATTTGTCCAACAATAGCCTCTGCTCTAATAAAAACTGTATCCTACCCGACACATTCGCCTCACTTATTTTTAATTCACCACATCATGCTACTATTACTATCACCACTAGTCCATTCCCTCTTCACACAGGTTCAATATTTTCCTCCGAATCACAGGGAACAAACAAGTGGTGGTAAAATACAAGTCTAAACACCGCAACTCCATTTTTCCAGACAGAAAAGGTTTACAGTGTAGTATTTCTGTGACAGTAATAAAAGCAGTAATACTACCAATATTGCAAAGTATAACCAGACTTGCATAATTGGCTGTCCTGGAAATATAAAAGTTTAACGATTTTTTCACTGTATTTTTCCTTCCGAATATTGGACTTCTTCACAAACAGAAAAGATGCAAGCAGTATTTTCTGCAGTTAAGCAAAAAAGCATATAAAGACAGTTTTATAATTAAAATCTGATTTTTACCAATGAAATCAGTGTGTGTTTAATCAAAAAGAACTTCTATTTCATGGAAAGATTAACTTGTATACTGAGTCATAACATTTATCTGATGAAACAACTGCTATCCTAAAAACAAAGTTACCTAAATTAACGAATTTACCTAAATTAAAACTCTTTGCTCAAAGTGAAATGAGTTTTGTGGATACTTTACACACATCAAGAAATGAATTCCATTTCTTGTGAAAAATTTTGAAGAAACAAGAAATCCAACAGGAGTTTTACAGGACTCAAACTATGAGGAAAATAGAGTGGAATTAATGTCTGCAGTTGGCTAATAGTTGCCTGAGTCAAGAGGTCTTCCTTTTACAAGCAGTTAATGATGCCATTTCTTAGATGTTCATAGTATGTGGACTCTTCACAGGTGACTGAAATCTGTATAAAGGAAACCAACTGCATGTGTTATACAGCCAATGATGTTGTGTAATGAGACCTGACTTAAAATGTAAATGTTTTCTTTTAAAACAATTTTTTTCCCTAAACATGTTAGAAAGATTCCTGCATTTGACATATTAATATTTTAAAGGAACTGTTCTATATTTAGACAAACTATCATAAACAGGCCTTATGCTATGAAGAACTAAGTTCTTGGACTGTCACAGGAATTTGCATTATGACTTCCCAGAACACTTTGTAGAAAATCTTCTGGATCCTTTTCTTCTGGCCTCACCAGTCACATCAAATGCAGAGACTAAACCAGTTTAAAAGGAGCTTGTGATGAATATCACTGCAGTAATTTTTATTTTCAACGGGTAAAAAAATGTGCTTTCCTGCACCAAGCAGGGAAATCTTTCCCAGACTAGAATTTGCAAGCATATAAAGCAAAACTTTTTTTTTTTTTAAATGAAAAAGAAAAGTAAAAGTAGTTTTTATGATACCAAGCAATCTTCCAAACACTAGCTTTGCAGTATTGGTCCCAAGTCTGCAGAAAAGCTGAGTCAGCACTGTTGCTGCCACTATGTGCTTTTGCCAGGTGGCGCAGAGACCTCCTGCGGCAGCCAGGAAGATACAGACAGATCGGCAAAGGGCAAGACACACTGTTTCTCCGTATTGGGAATAACTTGCAGGGTTGAGGGGGCAGGGGCTGATAACGTGTGGTGGGACTCCTGTTCACCAAGGAACAACCTACTATGTACCATGCTGGAGGGAGCCTTCCGTAGGATTAAGAGTGAGGCCAGGGGTAATACCAAGATTCCGCCAATATGGTAAAGCTTGGGGAAAAATGCCTGGAAAGAATGGGAATGCTGTGTGCCCCTGTCACAGTTGCTGGGACTTACAAATGCTCCTGAATGGAAAAAGACAGGGTATGACCACATCAAACAGAAGGCCCTTCAGATGCAGCACTGACAGCTGAGGAGTCATAAGCACAGGGCAGAGTCGGGGCTTGGTTCAACCACTGCCTTCTCCAGCCCCAGCCTCCGGACCACATACTGTTCTGACAATCCATCTAAGTTCACTGCACTGCGGGGGACCTGCAGCTGGCCTGCATAATTTTAACCATAAAGTTGGTTATCTGCACAATGGCTCTCTGGGTAAGGTGACCAGACACCACTCGGCCCAGTCTGCATCATGCCCTAACAGAAACTGGTGCCCAATGCACCTTATTGCCCTTGTGAAGCAGTGATGAATGAGTAGTTATTCACACAGTAAGCAGGGAAGACACATGCCTACCTCTAGTAGAAGGGAAGCTCAATTTGAAATGACAAGATTGGTAGCCCCTACCTGTTGCTACCACCCCTACTGACCCTGCCCTCCTTGGGCTTGACTTTCTTGACCACTGTGGATGGACAGATGAGACAGGAAGGCACTGGGGTTTTGGTAGAGGCAGTCTGCTTTGTACAGGAGGGAACCAGCTCCAGGACTCTTACTAACCCCAGCAACGTTGCATGCACTCAGACAGACCCAGTTGTTCTTCCCTTAGCAACGCAAATAATTTGCCGAAAGAGGTACTGAACTGATTAACGGGCCACTGGTGAGATTTAAAAAGTAATTGGTAACTGACTCCCTAGAAAAACAAGGGGAGGGGGGCTCTCAAACACATTTAACTTACAACAGCGCTGTTCAGCCTGTCCAGAAACATACTGCAGAATGACAATTAACAACAGACGTCAGAGCTTTCAACGACATAGCTGCTGCATTAGCATCTGTAGTTCCAGGAGTGCTGCAGCTCTTGCATGAGCCAGAAGCTAAAACATATACCTGGTATGTTACAATTGATGTTGCAAATGCTTTCTTTTCAACCCCTCTGGCTGAAGAAGCAAGACTCCAATTGCCTTCCCCTGGAATGGTGTGCAGTGTGTCTGGAACTGGCCATTTCAAGGGGTGGAAACATAGCCCTACCATCTGCCACAGCATCATCCAAAAAACTCTGAAGCAATGTATCTCTAGAGATTTTTTCCACTGCACTGATGATTAATTGATTAGAGGAAAAACTCTCGAAGCAGTACTAAGTAATGGGCAACAGGTAATCTTTATGATTCCCAACTTGAACTGATTAGTCTGTGGCCAGCAAATCAACAACATGAGGAATACTGAACCCCTCTGGCTATAAAATGCCCCAGCATATGATGAGTTATATGCTGAAAATAACCAATGGAGCTTGTTTACTGATGGATCCTGCAAAACCACAGCAGGAAATGGGGCTCCAAGCAGCTTGGAGCCCCTCACAGGGGAGGCTGCACCTGCAAAGGGACAAGAGGCTGCTATCAGTTTGCAGAAGTAATGGCCTTTGGAATCGCCTTGGAACATGCTCAGGAGCATCAGCGGCCCCAAGTATACATATATGCAGACTTCTGAGCGATCACTGATGCAGTGCAGAAATGGTTCAAAGATTGGAATCGTGATAATCAGCAACAGTGAGGAAAACCACTTTTCAGCAGCAGAAGAATGGAAAGCAATACAACAGCTACTGGGAGAAACATCTACTTGAACACACAGTGTTAATGCGCATATCTGCAATTCAAAGGCAATTTGAGAAACATAATAAAGAGGCAGACCAGTTAGCTCAACTTACCAGCATAGATTTAGGGTATGAGCACAAATGAAAGCTATTTTTAGCCAGGTGGGTCCATGAAACTGTTGTTCATGTACTGGGGCAGGGAATGCAGCTTTGACCTGTCTCAGGAAGCCACAGTGCAAGATCTGTGGAATAATATGATACACATGGAAAGTATGAACGATGAACCAGTATGTGCGATGAGAGAAAGGGAAGTTTGAAGAAACCTGGCAAGTAGATCAGCCCCCTTCTCTCCAGCAACACTGTCAGGTGCTGTGTCCTTATAGTGCCAAAGCTAGAAATGGGTTGCTAGAAGCTTTTCTACTTGGAAACAAAATATAGGCAGCATCCTAGATGGAACAAACAAACGTCTTTGTCGGCATGATGGAATGCAGCCTTGGCTAGACTTAGATAGCAGTAGTCATTTTGAAACCACAGCTGTCCAAGAATGAAGGGAAGACTGTGGAGCAGAGCAGGTGTATCATATTCGCTCTAATCCCCAGGCAGCTGGAAAGGTGGAATGGTACAATGGCTTACTTGAAACTGCACTCTGGGGAAATGGAATCTCACCTCTACGAAGCTGGGGGGAAGCTAGTTGACATAAAAGTAGAAACCTGTCACAGCAGCCCTGCAGAAAACCATATACCCCAAATTCAGCTGGGTAACAAAGTACCAGCCAGCCCTGGGGACACCAGAATTGAGACACACATTTGTGTATATCCTCCTGCAGCAATTGAAATCCCTAAGGAAGGAGTCCTTATCACTTGAGGATCAGGAATTACCTACTAGTGGCCTTTGGAAAAGTGATAATGAAATTAAATATGGCCTGTTACATATAATAAATAATCTTATTTTATTTCATAAACTATGCCGTGTGTTTTGAAGACACAAGATGTATGTGTTTGCCAACAGGATGTATATCCAAGCAGTTCCTAGGTACATGTTGCTCAAGAATGTACGGGGCATGAACTGGTCAGGGTTTCAGCAGCAGAGGGCTGCAGGGTGCCCTGTCTGGGAAGAGGCCGTGAACTGCCCCGTGACACTTCGTCAGGTCCAGTTGGCACTGACAGCAGTGGTGCACACCAAACCTTCAACTGGTCAGAGGAACACAGAGCGTTCCTGCTTGAACACACGTAAGAAAGAGCAGCAGCCAGGAGGGACAGGAGACACATGAGGAGAAGGTCTGAGAGACTCCCAGAGGGAGAGACTCGAGAGGGGACATGTGGCTGGAGGTGTGCTCTGGGCAGGAGAGGTTCCGTGCCAACAGGGTACGTATGTGAGGGGCTGCAGCTGTGAGCCATTCACATCAGGGCAGGGACACCCCTGAGGGACTGCAGCTGTGGGCCACTCACACCAGAGCATCGACAGCCCTGAGGGATCATAAGCGACCCTCCCTGGGGCAGGGACACTGGGAAGCAAAGAGGAGCAGCAAAAAAAATCAGCAGGAGGCAAGAAGGAGCAGCAGAAAGAAACCATTTGGCATACAACCTTCCTGCTCTGCCTGTCACCTCACCGAAGGAGCAGGGGATGGACTGAGCGCAACCTGCACTGAAAACCAAGGAAACCGAGACGGGGTGGGTAGGGGTGTTTGGCTTAAGTTGAGCAAAGAGAAGGGGGAGGACCTTAGGGGTCTGACTGATCATTTTCTTTCTCTCAATTCCCAAATCCATGATTAGAAGTTTGTGTTCACTGACAGTAAGCTAATTTAAGTAAAAGTTCCCCAGGTGGAGACTGTTTTGCTCATAACATTCTCTCAAAATGCTTTTACTATACTCCAAAGAGTAGGTTCCTGTGCCAGAGCATGGAAAAGCAGTTTGGCTAAAAGAAAGATGCTTGCCCCTGGCAAGATGATCTTTACGCATGAAGATTACTATTATTACTGTATTTCATTAACACAGCTCTTACCTGATGAAATACAAGTTGATTGCAGTGAGAGGTTCAAGAGAGCAAGAGTTAAAGCAGAGCCCTTTCTCAAGCACAGACAACCCCACCACATGCACCAGAGTAACATCAAGAAAATACTGAAACTGGTCTTGGCTGGATGGCAGTAGTCTGAGTCATGCTTAACTTTTGCCAAGTTAAATCAGTGTAACTATGGAAAGCTTAAGGATTGTTGTAGTGATGTCATTTTGATGTAGCAGTGCAGTGGCCATTTTATATAAATAACAACATATTAAAAAGTCCTCTTATCTATTTCAAATTAGAGGAAATAGATGGAGAAATGTGCTGCACTTCTCAAAGTTTATGCTAACATGTATGCATACTACCGCTGTTACTAAAATTGTTCAACTGAAAGTTGTGTGGTGTTTGGTTTTGGTTTTTTTAATTAGATTTAAAAGACAAACAACTCCAGATTCCACAAAGCAGAGATCAGTCCAGGAGTCCCCACACCATGTCCCTGCCCCAGCTGAAAGCTCCACCTACTACTACATTACAGACAGGCTCGTTTCACTATCTTTCATCCAACTAGTCATTTTTCTCAGCACTGACTTGCCTCAGCAAGAAGTCAGGCTCACAAGTGTTTCCTTCCCTTTCCTTTCCTCATAGCCCTGTAATTACAGCGGTCTTACGAAGAAGGGATCTCCACCTGTAATTCACCTTAGGCTACTGATCTTACAACACAGATGCCTCAGCTTCCAGCATGTATTATGCTCACCTCCTGGTGTTCACTACCACAACTGTTTCTTGCAGCAACTGCGTTTCAATAGGAAGCTCTACTCAGTTCTTACAAACGATACTTAAAGCATGTATTTCTGAGCCCAAACTAGAAATCCTCAGTAAGCAGACAGTTTTTTATGCCTTGATCTTTCTACAGTAGATAAGGGAAATTTTTGAGCCTTGCGTCTGCATGCAGCAGTTTTCTGCTGCTCATCATGTATGGATTTTTTTTTTGTTTAATTATCCTTCTGCTGTGCTCTTCTTATCAATTGTACAGAAGATCTGCTGCCTAACATGTTTTTTAGTTCTATTTTGAAAACCAGATGCCTAAAATTAGATGCTGGGCTAACCTGGTGCTTTTACAGATGTAAGATGGCTGAGCCAGTCTCACACCTCAGAGTCAGCCAAAGCAAGAAGCCTCCTGTCCTCTCCTCCCCTGCACCCATATCATTTCCATTCTCTACTCCTTGCGTTGGCTCCAACACCCATCAAACAGTCCACAGAGCAAACTCAATGCATCAGATTAGTCATTTGATGACTTATCAAGCTGAATCATCTCAGTACAGGCCCTGATGGGCACCAGACCAAACACAGGAGGACAGAAATGGGAAGATCCCACTCCTCAGCGGGGACAAGCTGTCAGATAGCCTATAGAAACTTATGATACAAAACCTCACATTCAACCTTCCTCAGGATCTAAATTCCAGCTCTGCCTGACTTGCAGCGCTTATACTTGGCAAATGAGACAACACTTTGAATACCAGTTTTGAGGTTGAAACTGCAAGCTCTTTTGCTAAGCGAGCTCAAATAACAAAGTTCTCCCTAGTTTAATAATACATTCAAATTGTCATGGTAAGTTGAATATTGCTTTAACACTAACAGCTTTCACGTGCCTAAAATGGATGATCCCATAAGAAGTTCTCAGGCCAGAGGCACAGACTCGTCCGCCGGAATCGTGAAAGCAAGCAGTCCCAGTGAAGCCACTCACCGCCAAACTGTCGCACAACAGCTGAACTGCTTATAACGTAAGATCCTTAACTTTCTATAGCAGTTCTGCAAATTCAGACTACAGACAGCCTACGAACAGTAAAATGAAAATTTTCAGAGTATGTAATTCAGGTTTTGCCTTTAATTTAAGATCACACCACCACAAATCTTAAATTCCCCTGGAGGGCCCCACCCTCCCCAGGCTGACATTCTCAACAGTTCTCGAATTCTTACGCATTTTGTTTAAAGAAAAAGTGTCCAAACTAATTATGACCTATCTACTACTTGGTTCGCATTATCAGCACTAACCAGTACCCAGACAAATTAAGTAGCTCTTTAAGAGCAATCTGTTAAAAATGTAGCATCATTTTCTCCAGAATTCAAAACAAAACCCCTGAAGGCAGTTTTTGTGCACCTTCCCTCTGGTAAAGCAGAAACCAGGCAGACTCTTTTCACCTCCAAACTTCGGGGCAGAAAGTTTAGAAAGACTATTTTTTAGTGACTCCGAATACTTCCACAACTTAAGAGCACCACACCAAAGATCTTGCTGTTCATGACCATGAAGACTGCTTGCAGATAGAGAAGCAAATTTTCCACATAAGTAGTAAGATGATATCTAAATGTTAGCAGCCTGAATCATCTGTCAGTTTTCAAGTCAGTTACTGTAAAATAACTGTTCTTCCAAGAGCTCAGCTTTGCCATTCTAGCAGTTAAGACCACAATAAGGACACAGCAGAAGAACTGGATTCAAACAGGCCTGACACGAAACTGCTTTTCTGGCATCCTGCATGCAGTATCTACAGCTTCCAGTCAAAGCTAGGAACGTGTATTTTTCCTTTGCTCTTAGTGAGGACACAGGTATTGGGAACTTTGCTACTTTTCTCTCCCGCCCAAACTGTTACCTTATACCAAATACCAACGTGCTATTACATACACACCGTTTTGATCCGGGTTCAAGAAAATTGTCCCTGACACACACTGAAGCTGAGAGAAGCTTATCATAAAATACACTGGTGTGTTTTACCCCACAGTTCTGCCGTGATATGGTTTTTTTAGAAAGGCTATTATGTGACTGCAGACTTTCTGGTGAGCAACTATCTGATGGCCTGGAATTGCCGTAACTCTGCTTTCTTTCCTAAAATGGAAGCCGAGCTCCAGCAGAGTTCCCCGCTGCCCCGAACCCCCCTCCAAGCCTCCTTCAAGGACCCCACTACACCCAAGGGCTCTACTGGGGCGAGTACCAGGTATTCACCGAAATTAAAAACAAGACAGGGTTTCCAGTGCGGGAAGCGGGCAGAAAGCTCGGGAATAGTTTTCCAGTGAGTTAAAAGGAAAAAACCAACCAACCAAACAAACCAAAACACGAAAATAACCCCAAAAAAAGGAGCCGGAGGGAGACCGGGGTGTTTCCCTGCCCCGGACAGACACGGCAGCCAGCGCCCAGGGAGCCGCCCGGGCTCCTCTCGTCCCCGCGGCCGCTCCGCCGACCCCCCCACCCCGCCTCCCTGCAGAGCGCCGGCGCTCGGTCCCCGGCCCCGGGGACGGAGGGCAGGGGAGCGGGGTGTCTCCCCCCCACCAAGCCCGGCGGGGCAGCTGGGGTCCGCGGCAGGACCGCTCCCCGCCACCCGCCCCTCCTCACCTCTGACGGAGACCAGGACGGCGAGGAGCACCGCCAAGGGAAGGAGCCTCCAGCGCCGCATGGCTGCCCGCCCCACACACGCTGCCCGCTCCCTGACAGCTGCTCCCGGCACCCGCCGCAGCCGCTCCCGCCCGGCCGGAGAGCGGCACCGCCCGCCCGCCCGCCCCCCGCGGGCGCTGGGTGCGCCGCGCCGAACACGCCCAGGCCGGCGCGCTGCCAGGCCGGGCACGTCCTCCCGCCGCGGGGGGGAACGGAGGGCGAGGGCGGCCCGGCCAGACCCGGCCCACCTGGGCTGCTCCCGGCGGGGGGGAGCCGCCCCCTTTTGCTCGCCGCGGCGGCGGGACAGCGCCCGCCTGGGTGCGGGGCGCGGGCCTCTCCTCGGGCTGGCGGGGCGGCGGAGCCCCCGCGGCTCTCGCCAGGGCGCGGCGGTTGGGCGGCCGTTACCCGCCATTGCCGCGCCCCCGGGGAGGGTGAGCGGGCGGTGGCGGAGCTGCGTTCCCCGGCGGGCTGGAGGCGATGGGCTGAGGCCGGGAGCCGGGTTTCCCGTGTGGGCCGGGCTGGGGAAGGAGCAGGGCTTCGGGGCGTGCGGGCTGGTGCTGCTCAGCCCTGACCGCCACTGCTGCACTGCCCGCCTGCCAACAGAGGGGTCACCGGACCGAGGGGGGGCCGTTTTCTGGATGAAATGAGCTCTAGGGCTTAAACACCGCCCACAGGTTTTAATATCAGACATGCGTCCTCTTGTACTGCTGCCCTCTCTTCACCCAGGCACTTTCCTGCTTTTCCTCAGGAAGAGTTAGCCCACACTACACATTCCAGGACACTTAATAATCTAGCCCATAACAAGCTTGCTTTGTCTCTGATCAGGCAGAAGGTCAGTAAAATAGCTTAGAGTTTTGTATTTGCAATCGATGCTGCACTGGCCCCATGGCTGACGGGAACAAATGTAAACCCCTGTGCATTACAACACTGAGTTTTCTCTAATTAATTTTGCTGGTGTGGGAAGATGAATGCCCTTTTCTAATGGCCGTTTCCTGTCCTGTATTGGACTCTTTCGGTCGAGGGCCCGTCAGTCCCCCGCGTGCTGTTGTAGCAGCCTGAAGCGCTGCTGCGGGTTGGGTTGGGAACCGTGTTGATGTAGCTGTGCTGAGCTCTGCTCAGCGGCACGTATGACAAAAACACTTCTCCCAAATCCTGGTTTCCCCCTTGCTAAGTATGTGCTGATTATTGGCTGGATAATAAGTAGTTCAGTGACAGACACACAGTATGTACCTTAGAAGGTGTGCGGCTGACTTGGATTCACTGGTCGTAGGCCTATACCTTCCTCAGAGACACCATGCCAGCTGGGAAGGTGGAAACTCACGGAGTTAGTGAATCACTGTCACCAGTTCATAAATTGATGGTAATACTTTTTCCTCTTTGACAGTGCCTAGGCAAGTGATTTTTAGACTTAACCTGAGGCAATAAAGAGTTTAACTGTAGGAATAAACTTAAACATGCTTAATCTTAAAATTATACTGCATTTTAAATTAAGGGTAAGCTTTTCCATTAAAATATCCGAGTTTTGCAGGAGTAGTACTGGGGTCACCATTACATTGCTAGCAGCTTCCATCTCCCTGGACTCCAAGCCTAGAAGGTATGATTTAATACATGCACATACATTGTCTGATCCAGCAGTGTGGATCTAGTCATTAATGCTATGTGCATATGCACAGGAAAATATTAATGTTGCTCAAAGGATGTCCTTTAACAGACTGTTTGTTTATAGTGGTTGTTAAGCATCATATAGTAAGTTTCTCTCTTGACAAAAAGAACAAGAATTGATACTCCTGAGAGTACTGCGCACTTCTCTATTTAATCACATTGTACCAAGGCACCTTTTTTTTTTTTTTTTTTTTTTTTCCCCAGGATTGCAGAACTAACAGAGAAAGCCTAGCTATCTCACTGGAATTACCACATCAGATCAGGGCCCTGTAGCTTCCTGTTTCCAAAATTAGTCTTTGCCAAAGTTACTATCTTCAGTTGAGGTAAAAGCAACCTCCTGTTAGAACAGATGTGAGACAACTGCACTTTGCACTAGAGCTGGTGGTTTCCACTTGGTTTGATCCTTGAGGCAGGGATACAGTTTGCTGGCACTAGCCACTTTATGGCTAATACATTTTCCAGATCTATGAATATCAGGTAATATTTTTTAATCTTACTAATCTTTTGATCTGAAGATTTCACTGACATCTTCCGAAAATGAGTTTCATTGTTTGTGGATAACAGCTCTTCTATGTGTGGAACTTTGATTAGAAAAAAACCCAGGCTTTGTCATTTCACACATAAAGCCAACTCATCTGTAAAAATAAAAATAATTTAGTACTAGGGCTGGTTATCTGATTGTGTGGGTAATATGCATAATCCAAGACCCACTTCTTCCAGTAGCACCTATCTTTGGCCCACTCAACCTGCAATGGTTGTCCTTGCAGGTCTTTCATTCTGTGTCCTGCCTGTAGCCTCTACCAGGAAGCCTCTGCAAACAGCTCGGGCATTTGCCTGATCTGGAGATGCCTTGGAAGGAGAGGAGTTTACCTTAAGATGTATTTCTAAAGAATTTGATCTTTAAAAGAAATGCATGATCTCTGGTTTCACCCAAAGAAAAATATGACACCACAATGAAGGTTGGAAGCTATGAACTCACATGCAACTGTTCAAACTTCAGCAAACTCAATGATGTGAGCAGCTAAAGAGTTGGTTTTATAGCTGTCTGTAAACTGTGAAGATAAATATGCCTCCTTCTCAGTTTCCTCCAGTTCTTCTCCTGAAGTAAGATCCTTGTAGCTCTTTTCCTACCTCAGCATAATATTTTGCCCCTTTTACCTACGAGCTCTCAACCTTGCCAGAAATAGCATAGCTCTCCAGATGTTCAAAGAAGCAAAGGAAAGACAAATAGATTTTTATTTGCTAAAAGCAAAGTCTTCATGGAGTGGTTAAAAACTTACTGCTCTGTCCCCCAAAGATGCATTTTGGAAGAAAAGTGGCCACAGCCACTGCCAGTGGATGGTGAAGCAGGTGGGCAAAGACAGCACTAAGAAAAAAAAAAAAGAGGTGGGCAGTATTGGCAATGGTAAAAAGTTGTTCTTTGAAGCACACACGCATTTGTTTACTGTTACCAAGTTAGTATGAGTACGAAAATAATCCTGGAAATTATGTGGCCTTTTTTGCTTTTACTGTTCAGCAGAATCTGGCAATAACTCTGCTATGACTCTTTTTATTTCGGGTGCAATATTTCTGATTGCCAAGAACACTCATATGTAAGGAGTGTATTTGAGTGTGTTGGTGTTGTGGTTGTGGCTTCATCTAACAACATGTATTGGAAGGTGATTTGCCAGAAGCATCTCTTATTTTTTTTATCAATTTGAAATCAAACTGAAGGACAGGGTTTCAGGGCTGGTTTCTGTCAGGGCATCTGCTGAAGCATGGGTTCTGATCTTCATGTTTCTTCTTGCTGTGAGGACATAAAGGTTCACATTTGTCTTTATTTTTAAATAACAGTCAAAGATGTGAAACCTTATTTTTTCTCAATGTTTTCATACTTGAGCTTTGAGAAGAAGGGGCTAGTTCCACCAGCAAAGTTTCCTGTAAATAAGTGTAATAAGTAAATAAGTGCAGCATGTTGAAGTTTTAGGGCCACAAACAAACTGATCTGGTATAGTCAGTCAATACAATTGTGAAATTTTTTAAAAAGGATGAAATACAATGCATGTATTACAAACATAATTAACCCCCTTTTGATCTTTGGTTAAAGTTTATAAAAACTGCATCAGGTTTGTTTGGTTTGGTTTGTTTTTAAAGAAGCAGCAGTATTATTTCCAATTCTAATAGTATCATCAGAATAAGCCAGAGTCCAAAAAGGCTCCAGAATCTGCTATAGAACTTCTGCTTGCTCCCCTGTTGCGTGCTTTTTTCTGATGCTCTCTGCTTTGCAGGACAGAAGAGACATTAAGACACTGCAGCCTAAGGGTTTCTTCCTAAGAAAACAAATTAGATTACAACCAGCCTGTTCAATAACAAAGATTGTTTCAGAAAGGAGTTTCTGCAGGAGCTGTGTAGATCCTGAACCTCTGCAAAGGCCAATTACCTGGTCTTAGTCATGCTCAGCTTTTCCTGCGGAAAAGGCCCTCTTTCTGTTGGTACCACTTGTTCCCTGCTAGTAGCAGCAATTATTGCAGTATGCCTACATGACTTAAAACACTGGTTTGGATAGTAAGGCACCAAGGTCTATGACAACTGAAAGCCCAACTCCTTTAAAGCCAATCCCATTTCTACTACTGTAGAGATTTCTCCTACTATAAACTATCAGCTGGGTATTGTTTCCTTTTCAGATTCCTTCCACGCAGCTTTATACTTTGTTTTCTTGGTTTTTTATCTTCTAGTAACATCTGTACATACTTTGACTACACTTCCTGTAGACTATCCAAAGATCTTTCTATGTCCAAAGTCTATCATGGTTTTTCATAACACTTCATAAAGAGAAATACAATTTTATAGATCATTTTTTCTGCGTGTTAATCTACATTTGAAGAGACATCAGGCAAAAAGTTGTTTAAAAAGTAGCTGTATGTTATATGACATGGATGCCACTCAAAGTTTAGTTCCATAATAGAACATGCAACTTACTGATTAATGAAAGAACTTATTTCTCTTATATGAATTATTTTTTTTAGCATTACTGTATTTTATCAGAAACAGAGGGATATTTTGTTTCCTGCATAACCCCTTTCAAGCAAATACAGTCTGCAGCAATGACCCTTAACATGTCCTTCCTCGGTTATATGGAGGCTTAGCTATGCTTTTATGCGTACATCAGTAGAGCACAGGAACGCTGTCAACCAGATTTGTGGTAGTGATACACAGGCTATGTAAGTGCATTAATCTTAATATCTATAACTGTAGATATTCACTGCTAATTCTTTTCTGAGTATTGTTTCTTAACCAATACATAGCTCTTGAGGAACTAACTTTCCTACAGTTTTCTAATCAACTACTTCTTTACTACTTTTCTCCCCTTCTCTTAGGAGTTTTCTTATTTAATACGTGCAACTGCAACCCTTTTCCCTTAAAGCCAATTTTGTTTTCTTCTGGAATAACTCACACCAGTAGAACTGGAACAAGTAGCCTTTTGTTAGAATCAGGTGTTAAATAGCTAGCTGCCCATTGCCTAGGGTATTGAATTACTTACACATAAGCAGTGGTTTTCTTAAGATCTTTTAATAGTTCCTCTGAAAGATTTAGTGATGTCAGAGTAAGCAGGATATTAAGAGGTCTTCACTGTTGGAATTAATTCTGTGGTATTTTTAGGCTGAGCATACCAAATGTGGATTTTTAAAATTATTATTTGGTATTTTTATGGTTTCCTCTTCTGTTGGAACAGATGTTTTTACTGTAACTGCAGTGTGTTAAGATTTCTATTATTTATTATTAATTATTTATATTCACCTTCTTCAATTAATGATTTGTTTTGTTTAATTACTGTTTCAGTAGACTATGGTATCTTCACTGAATTCTAGTAAGTTGATTTTTTTTGCTGTCTAGAGAGCCATTTATAACAGTTTGTCTTCATAACAGTATGGGCTAGAAATATCTAGTCTAGTATCAACACTGCAAGCAGTCTGGTTGTAGCAGTATACGGTATAGACCTCTACATAGGCTTATCAATTACAGTGAAAAGCTTTTTTTTAAAGATAAAGCCTTGTAAGGTATGCTATGGTGTAGATGTATCCAATGAAAGTAAACTAGGTCTTCTGCTGATAGGAACTCTTGATTCCTCAAGTAATATTTCAGTTTTATACTAACTGTATAAATCTGTCTTTGTAATTTAACTGCTGAGATTTGGGTTTCATGGTTCACCTCACATCTTCTGAAACCTCTTTCTCCTATATCTGCATTTCACTATGAAACTTGGTTTTGAATATTTTAAGTCACTTCTATTTTAATGTAAATATTTGACTTACTGAAAAGGAAACCTGGAATACCTTTCCTCTGTTTCTGGCAAAGTGACATTTTCAGTATTGAAATATCTGTTGCTTTTGAAAAACCTGTGATGTCTGATTTTTTTTTCTTTTTATTCTAAGAACAAAATAATTCAATTTTGAGATTATAACTTAGTGCTGGTTTTGTATGTTATTTTCCCTGATGTTAAACTCTGTCTCTTCAGAGGAAGGAAGGAGAAAACTGACTGAAGCAGTTCTTAAACATGTAAGTGCTACTTACAGTTTATACTATTTGATTGAGCTGCCTCCTTCCAAGTATAAGAAAATGTGATTTTGGCACTCCTGACATGTATTAGAGGTGGTTTATTCTATAAAACAGGAACATGTGAGTATATGTTTTAGTTGTTCAGGTATTGTTGTCATTTGCCATATTATCTGAACATATCTTACTTAATACTTTTGTTGCTGTTTGTATTTTGTCCTCAAAGGAAAAATAGCTTACTTTCATAAGCTGTTATATTCACAAGGAGTAAATCAAAGTTGGAATGCCTTCATTTTCAGCCACAACATGATGTTTGTGATACTCCCAGTACTGACATTGTCTAGACAGTAAAAAAAGGCAGAAGGTTCTTCTGTTCTTGAAAATCTGCCTTTCAAGCTCAAGTCTGCATGTGTCATTGTTTCAGAATTGTTTCCAAAAAACATTTTCCTGTAAAAATTGGGGGAAGCAGCAGTACATGTCACTGCATGTGTTCCCCTTTCTTTCCTTGCCTTGGGAATGCAGCCCTGGGTAACCAGGGCTTGCTAGGGCTTGCTTTCTGTGTGCCCTCTGATCTATTATTCAGCCAAAGCCTCCTGCAGCGTGGGCCACAAGGCCACCTGCACCAGAGATGTGAGTTGGACTGGTTGCCTGGAAGGGCAGTTAGTTTGACACTGAACTGCATGAACCTTAAGATGACCAGGATTTAGGAATTTCAGTGGTTATTCAATGAGATAACCCCAGGTTATGTGCTGTGCTGAGGGCTCAGGTTAGAAACGATTGATCTAGAGCAGAGAAGAAAGCTAAGATTTAATGAGAGCTAATTATTCTTCCATGGTTTGTTGTCTTGTATATCTCCACCTCTGTTATGTAGCACGGGTTATGTGACTGCTCAGTTTCATAAACACGGTGAGGGTGTAGCTGGATTCTTGAAGGAGGCCAGCAGATCTGACAAATATGGCAAGAATTTATCAGACATTTGTGAAGGCATTTTGTTCATAATGATTTTTGTGTATGCATGCTAGATGCATCACATCAGGGCAAAATCTTTTGAGCTGCACTGATAAAACAAAAGACATCTCTGTATTTCTTGCTTAGATCTCCATATAAGAATCCTTTGGATGCTACAGCAAATGCTGTTGGCAGCTTCAGCCTTCTACAGTCTAAGACAAGCATAAGCTATTTTAGTCACATGTTGCAGAATAAAAGAAGCAGCTGCTCCAGTGTGTTATGAAGTGTACTGTTGTTGCACTTGGAATTAAAGGGGGCTGACAGGAAAGATGGGGAGGGACTCTATCAGGGAGTGCAGGGATAGGACAAAGGATAGTCTAGTGGAACCTAGTCTAGTGGGAGGTGTCCCTGCCCATGGCAGGGGGTGGGAACTAGATGATCTTTAAGGGTCCTTCCAACCCAATCCATTCTGTGATTCTGTGATTAAAGCTTTTAATCATAGGCTCAAGCATAGTTTGAAAGACAGTGGCCTCTGTCTTTGCATAGCCTGGCTATGGACTCAGTGACCCAAAGAAGCTCAAGTCACTAAGTCGTGTGTGTATGGAAAGATGCTCAATTTGGTGCCTGTGCACCAGGACAGGTAGACACTGTCTGTTCTCAAAAAGACAGAGCTATATAAATGAATGCAAAATCATGGCAGCAGAAAATTTGCAATGCTTTAAATATAGGAATAGCCAGAATCAATCTCCTTTCACACACAGGAGAACTAAAAGCACTGCTAGTCATGCATGGTCTTAGGCACAAATGAATCCCAATAGGCAAATACCTCCCTAATGGGTGGGTACTTAAAAAGCCGAGTAGGAAAACTTTAAAATTCTTCTTTAAAGGATAATTTCCAGCATTAGAGTGGATTTCTCGCTTTAGGATCTTTCTTGTGGTTTATCTTGTCATCTGCTTAGGAACAGATGACAGTCTGTGTCTTTGTGCTCAATGATGCCGGTTAGCCAGCTCACGAGGTTCCCTCCTCAGCCCATAGAGCTTTTTTTGGATCATGACACAGGAATGAGTGTCTGTCCTTGTGCACTTTGTTGGTGAACAAAGTTGATTTCCCAAGTTTTGTTCCCAAAAGATGACTGCTAGTATCCTTTCCCTTGCAGCTGTCTGTACAGCGGGGGCGGAGAGAAGGGTGGAGCAGTGGGGAAGCCTAGATTATTTGTCTGGGTGGAAAAAAGCAAAAGGTTGAGGAGCTGCTGATACTGATGTCCTGGTCCAGACAAGAAGAAACCCCAAAAGCAGTTCAAATAATTCCATGGTTCAATTTACACTGAGCGATAATATATTTCACAAATTTAATCAGTTGATTCATACTTGGACTTTCTTTTTTGAAACTAGTGATTTAAAGTCAGTCGAAGGGCAGGAGTAACATTGTAGGGGTTTTTTTACCATACTACAGAGGGAAACAGTTTTTCCTCCAATTCTCTATTAATTATTTGCTTCCTTTCCGCTTCTGCCTTTCTGCCTTCACAGAAAAAAAAGCACATATAACAGAAAGGCACTTAGTAAGCCTAAATAATTCAAGTTCTCTTTTATTATTTCCTTAAAGGACATCTTATGAATAAAAATTTACTTATTTATATGTGATTTTGTTGCTAATGCTGGGATCGGGAGGGGCAGATCTACACAATAAGTCCGAGCAAGAACATTCACAACATTGCATTATTCTAATATTTTTCTCTTATTATCTAAAGGAAAAAATAGAGAAGTGCAGCTTACTAAAGTAAACTTATAATGTTCTTGATTGTCTAATTGTTTTACTGCATTGCATAATTGAGAAAAAAAAAAGAAAATAAATGCAAGGTGAAATGGTATGTATGTGAAATACAAACCACACAGCTGGAACACCCCCTTTTCCTGTCTGTGTAGTTTAGGAAAAGTCGTTAAGTCAAACAATACAGCATTTTCCATTTGAGCACATAAAATTTGAGTTCATAAAACAAGCTAGCATAACTGTACCTGCCTTGGGAATACTAGCTGTGAATAACTTCTCCACAGAATTTAAGAAATGTGGAAAGCAAGCGTCACTTGAGAAAAATAGCTCATGTGTTTGTCATTCCCACATCCATTTTTCTGACTCATTTATTTTTATACTGCTCTTTTCCTAAGTGCCCAGAGTGCTATCAGAAAGCTTAAACAAATGAGAGCAAATCCTCCTGTCTTTTTTTGGTGGGGGTGGAGTGAGGAATTGGAATGAAGTCTCTCTGGTCCTGATAGGGCCATATTTTCACATATGGGGCTTGTTATTACCAGGTTCAAAATCTCAGAGCTATTACTGCTTGCATTTCCTATCATTGCTTCACCTTTTTTTCCCCATATACTGTTCCATTTTGTTGCCTTGTCATCTTCTTCTGTATCTGGGTAATTGGAAAAGTCATTTAAGCTTGCCCTTGCTGTCTGCTGAGAGCTCTAGACAGGAGCTAGCAAAGGAATTCACCATGGCCTTAGTTTCAAGCACCCCCAGCTATGTCTAGTATTGTGGAGTCAGAGAGGAGACCATGGTAAGATAAGACTCGTGTGGAGACAGTTCCCCCACACCCTTGTAATGTAAAATCTGAAGCTTTATGCTTGCCAGCATTTAAAATCAGTTAAACTACATACTGATATCAGATGTGGAGGAGGGATCAAAAGCATGAATGTGTGTATTGATGAGGTCTTGCACTGCTACTGACTACACTGTATCTCATTTCTTGTGCAAAACCAGGCCAAACCCTAATGATTAAGATTTTTTTTATGCTTCAGTCTGTACTGCGTTGAGTGCAGCAACAGACTTCAGTATTTTAAAACCAGCTAAGAAAGTGGAATATATCATGTTGATCATATCATATCTCAGAAGAGAGGTAAGGTTTATGGATCTGTCCAGGACATTTCTACCATAATTATGTACTTTACTATAGATGGCCTGCAGTTCTAGTTGATGTCTACTGATATATATGCCAGGGGAATCTTGTCAAATGTACAAAATACTACAGAAATCTGTAATTTCTTTCTTCCTGCTCATTAGTAAGGAGTAATTGTGTGTACATTTCTGTGCTTTGAGTGACAAATACACATTTGTCACCTCAGTCTCCTCTGTCCAGAGATGCATCCTGCTAGTATCGGTTCCTATAGGAGACTACTGTATAATGGGACAGCTGTGGCCTATGGTTTAGAGGAACTTTAGCCGAAAAGTAGAGAAAGATGCACTTAGCCTCTCTCTGTGAATATTCTGTGAGGGAGTGTGACTACGGGGAATTAACTTGTCCTTTTATAGTTAAAGTAGCCAAGAGCACCACTGCCTTTGTATTAGAGTACAGAATGCACAAAATGATTTTTGGTTTGTGTAAGGGTTCAGAAGAGGACTTTCCACATTTTGAGCAAAGGTAGTGATTGTTTAGTGATGCAACAGGGAGCTTAGTAGTTGAGATTTCTGTTTCTATTCCTGGTTTGTGATCTTGAAAACATCAGACTCTCTTCCACTTGTTTCTTTCCATAGCTCTACAAGTGGGCTGAAACCCTTAAAACTTTCAAAATTTAGCTCTAATTTTTTTAACAAACTAAAATGTTCTGGATGCAATCCTTGGATGCAGCCAGCGCGGATGCAGTGGATGACTTGAGCAGACCACAGTTGGCATAAAAGTAATTTCTGTCTTCCTAGATACAGAACCAGGAAGCCTACGTTTCAGCCTTCACAGCTGAAGTTAGCACAGCTGAAAAACTGACCAAAACTTTATTCCAACATCTTTGCAGAGGTTGTGCAGTTCTCAGGAGCGTGCAGCACGCCGAGCCTCAGCTGTGACTTGTTAAATTCCAGCGCTGGGGGGATTGGGCGGCACAAAACTGGCACCGCCAGAAAAACCAGATGTTTACAATGTGTTGTTTCTCTGACATAGCAACAACAACCCATTGGTTTCTAGAGGTTTAAATTTGTACAAAAGAGACATCAAGTCTCCTCCACCCTCTACCAGCAACTCTCTACAATAGCTTCGTAACCCACTTCCTCTTCTGCGCTGCTGCAGAGAGCACCGAGATAAAGCAGGTAGAAGAAACCCTTACTGTCTTAAGCACAGCTGAAAATGTTTTGAAACACCTTCAGATCCACAGTATTTTTCTCTGCTGCATGAACTCTACTCACCAGCCTCAGTGTTCACGTCCTAAAGCTGGCTAATGAGAAGGAAAATCGAACTTTGCTTATCTATTTGTCTTACGGTAATTAATTTTCTGCCTCAGAAGTAATGCTGGGCAGGAGAGGATGCATGAGGAGGGTGAAGCACCGGACAAACATGCATCAGACCTGACAAGTTCTGTTCTGGCCCAGTGATTTTGCAGTGAACTTTTTAAACTCGACACAATGGGATTTAAAGAAAACATCAGCTCAGCACACCAGTTCTACTGTTTTATTGTCCTCACTTGGCAACAGCTGAATGTCATGTTTGTGCTGTTCTTGCACATGCCTCTTTATTTACAAATAATAATTTATATAACTTCTTTTAACTTTTTATACAACTCTTGAAGATCATCACATGACTTGCAGCATTTATTTGTTTAGAAAATTAATGGCATTGTAACCTTTTGCCTCTTCATTTAGCATATTCCTAGTTCCTGTGAGTGTCCAGGTATGTTTAATTACCAGCATAATTCACAGTATACCATAAATTGTCGTCTTCCCTGCTATCAGCATTTCTTCATTGAGGCATTTGTATAATGATATAAAGGATTTTACAAGTATAAAAGGTGACACTGACACACACAACTAATGTGATATATATATAAAGTCAGTTATTTAGCTAATACCACTTAAGACCAGAAGACTAAAAGTTTAAGTTTATGTCCTTGTTCAAGTGTTCTAGTTTATCATACTGGAAGGTAAAAATCAACACTTGATCATTTGCTCAAATTCTCAGGCATCTGGCTTGCAGACCCTTCGTTTACTCAGCAGCATTAATTTTGGGTGGACCTATTTAAGAAGTCAGAAACTTTTCTTAGTAGAGAATGGAAGAGTGGAAGAAAATAATTATACATCCTCACAAGTATGTTCTTTCAGAAGCTGAAGTAGGACTTTTTTTTTTTTTGCAGGGAGAGGCAGATGCATTTTTGTGTGTCTATATGTGCATTACTGATTGTGTCTTCGAGTCTGTTTTCAATAAAAAAAAATAATTCATTTGTGTTGCCATCCTCATACACTATTAGGGGAATGTCTCAGAAAAGCCTGCTCTTGCTGGAGAATTCAAGAGGAGTAGCAGTGAACTGATATCTGATCCCCTCCAAACAGCATAGAAGAGGTTGCCATTACTCTTCAGTAGGAAGGTGCTTTCTGCTAACAAAAACCCAGCATAACTTATTTTCCAACTGCAATCACTGTACTGGTGCTCCAACAAGCAAACATTAGATGCTAGATTTAGTTACTTTCTTTGTTAAAATGGAAGTGTCTAGCCTGTATGTTAAAAACCAGGCAACCAAAGGCCTGCTCAGTTATTTCCATTTCTTTGCAAAGACTGAGAAAAGAGGAACAGGATCTGCAGCGGACACAGTATGTGAGCAATAGGATCTCTGGGAAGATGTAATCTAGACTGTCTATAGAGACTACCCAAGCACAACACTGTTGTTCACGTTAAGGGATTTCCTGCTTGAGATTTTCAGCTGATTTCAGCCGTAGCAATATGTGGTAAGGGAAAACAGTCTCTTGGGTAGGGCACATGCGCTGTGCCAGAGAGAACTTACACACAAGTTGAAACTTTATACAAAGCACATTCTCCACCCTCAGAAAAGAAACCGTCAGCAAAGCGTACAGAACAAAGATGCCTATGACTCATGAAACAGATTAATGGGGTTTTACTAGCATGCCTAGTTTGAGTTGAGTATAAAGGATAAAAGATGTCTCAGACCATCCCTGGTGAATTAAGCAAATGCTGGATTCAGCAGTGATTATGCTCGCTGCTCATATTTGGAAGCTGATTTCTGTTGGAATTTATTATATCTGTTGTTGTTCTTCATAAAATCTTTTTCAATGTAGCCAGTAACTGTGGGCAAAAAAGAAGGCATGCACACATACAAAAGCCGTGGGTTGTGTTTTAATAGGGATCCCTGCTGCTTATCATTGCTGGTTTATGTAATTGTCTGGAAAAGGTCAGCATAGTTTGTGCTGTGAACAACTGAAGCTGAAAATTTTGATATTTTTTTTTTTTGCACTGGACTTGTGATCTTTTGACTAAATGCAGTATGAAAAGAAACTGTAGAAAAAAATGAGGCAATTCCAGCCTCTGGCCATTGCACCTTTGTTCTTATACTAACAAAGCTAGTCCCAAATAACACTTGGTTACAAAATGTTTGGTTTAAAGACAAAAAAATGTTCAGATCTTCAGCTCTAAGGCCAGTTCCATAGTGCTTGGTTGGTTTGTTTCTGTATCTCTCTTATAAATTCTGTACTAGAATATGTACAATTTTGATTTTGCTTTCTCTAGCACATACGCAAATAGTCATCTTTGGCGTAACTTTGATTATACTTCTCTAATTACTTCTATAGGCTTAGCATAGAATTTAAAGTATTTGCTTTGCTTTTAACGTGCAGTTTTTCAAAGCAGCTGACTGGATGCTCAAATACATCTCAGAGGACGATAGGGCTGAGGAAGGGTTCCGGCTGTTGACTGAGTGAAGTTGGCCTCTGCTGTCATGAGGAAGATCAGGAAGAAAAATTCAATGCCAGCTTTTATTTGAATTAAAGAGCATGCTGGAAAAAGGCTCTGAAAGAGATCTGGGCATGGCACTTGGTCCTTGAGGAACTGGGGAAGGATGCCAGCCCTCATGTTGGATTGAGAAGACATGCTGACAGCTCACCTGCAAAGCTTTTGTTTTCTTCAGAAACAGGGACCCAGAATTGACCACTGGCAGCGGAGCTATGTTGTGGGGCTGCAATCTGAGGAAAAGCAGAGATGTACTGAGATACGCACAAAAGAAACATAGCTGAATTGTTATGAAAACATGCACTTCTTGATGAGCAATGGGAGCAGCTCCTTAAACCCACCTGTAGAAGTTCCTTCTCAAACAGATGAAAAAATTTCCGTCAACAGTCTCCCAAGTTGCATTTCTACCAGTGAAACTTGTGAGTGATTCCCACCCCTTAGCTTCAGATGTACCACTCTGCACCATCCCGATATCAAGTCAGGTAAAGATGTGGATACGCATCTCTTCTGGAAAGTTAGGCATGGGAGATGGTTGCAGGATTTTTCAGAAGGTCCCATAATCAAGGTGACTGGGAATCAAAACATGCTATGGTCCTGCTATGGAGTATGTCTGTCCTTTGAAGTAAATAAAGTCACAGATGCTCAAAAATTGAAGGCATGGTTATTACGTAAGGAGTCCATCTACACAAGGAAGGAGAAAATAGTATCTAGGAGATGCTTTGGAATTGCAGAGGAAGCCATAAAGAGTGCCTTTTGACGCACCTGATGTCACTTTCATAAAATATTCAAAGCATGTGAATAGTGAGCTGTAACCAAAGCAAGAAGTTTTATTTCTGAAAGTAGTACTCTGTTGGTGAAGGGAGATGCATGCCAGATTTACTCATAGCTGCAGAAGCTGTAATACAGCTGTCCCATCAGAATTAAACTAGAAGTGGTCTTTGTTTCAGTAGGATCTGTGTATTTGGGGTTTATTTCCCCTCTGTAGCCTTGTTTTGCCCCAAACTGGATACAATAAAATAGGTTAATTATTCATATTTGAATTGTGTTTCATAATGAGTATGGCTTCCTGGGAACAGGACACCTGTGTGTACATTTGTTTCACTTAGAGAATAACGAACCTATAAATAGGGCAGGCAATCGTGTTTTCCCTTTACCTCCTCTGAGGTTTGCATGTGTGTGGCTACAACAGCGCAAAGCCAGATAAAAGTCTGTAAACCACCTGCTGCACTTGTGAAGAGGAATATCCTTCAGCAGATGTTAGTCAGGACCGTTGTAAATAACACAGATTTGTAGAGATACTCACACACCTGACAGAGGTGCTGCTTCTCCTACCAAAGCCAGAACATGCAGAAAAACACAGAAAGCTGAAAATTCAATGTTGTCAGGAGAGCACAGTCCAGGGTTTGTCCTAGCAGGAAACTTTCCTTGGGAAAAGGGAGGAAAAGAGGCCACTTGACTGAGTGTGTAGCTATGGGAAGAAGATTGGCTCCTTCAGTGCCAGGGATGGTCAGGCAGTGAAATGCAAAGGGGCCCTGCAGGGTTGGTGCTATTGGTGCTATCTTTGTGTTGCCTCCTGACCTTGTCTGCTTGTTCTGAGTAGGTTTGTGTCCCAGCAGAAAAGCCAGAATGAAATACAGGCACAGAATTTAATTCTCTGTGTATAAGAGAACAAGGCTGGACTCTGCCTAAGAAGCAGGGAAGATTTGAAATTAGTCATGACACAAAGTGGCTTTTGTATGATATAACCAGCTCATCTGTGATTGCTAAAACAGCACTTCAGCTGTCCTAAAACTGCCTGCTGGAACCAAATGCTGACTTTTGTCAAAAGATCAAATGCTAAATAGGAAAAATCAACATGTCAGAAAAACTACCCTCTGGAAGTGAGTGAGGGTATGGCAAGATAAAATATCAGAAAAAGGCAGTCTCGTCTAAGTCAAACTGGAAGTAATGCAAGGGTGTGAGTGGCGAGTGTTAGTCATCAGTGTTTGCTGTGCTCCTGCTACACACCCTGGCAGATCCCGGCTGCCTGCTTAGGCCAGATGCAGCTGTGTGGGGCAGGGCTCTGGGCAGTGCACAGCTCCCAGCTGCAGCTGTGGTGGTGTCTGAACTTTCTGGCCAAACAAAGATTGAACTTTCTTCCCTTTCTTTGGAGAGCTTTGCTCAGCAGTAGAGCAACTTTGGAGTACATGTTCTCCCAATGGCATGGAGGACCTAACTTCTGGCAGGATTTCTGCTTGCTCTGAATTTGGTAGAAGACTTCAGAGCAAAATCTCAGAACCTCGGTCAAGAGTGAATATTCCTAGAGTCCTAGCTGGTACTGACTAAATGTCTGCTGAATGGCACAATGCCAAGCACTACAGCTGATGTTATTATTCCCCTGGAAGGAGATTTGCTCCTTTATACAACTATGAGACTTTAATTTTGTATCAGTGTAAGTCTTTGAGAGGCTTTTAACTAGCAGAAACCTGGAGTACTACACTGTTGGACCAGATTCTGACATTAGCAATGAGAATAGCTGCTAATCTTTTCCTGGGTTATGATTTATTTATTTGTAGAGGCTAAAAAATAACAGATAACTGGAATTCATGGACCATCCATTTGAGACTGCACACTCAGCGAAGTACAAATAAATAAGCCTAGCCCAGAAAGTCTTGCCAGGGTGAATGTACTCTTTCTTTCCCTGCTGCAGTATTTATCTATGGCAAAGCTGTAGTTCCTACAGTACCTATGGTTTATAAAGCATCTTGCCTGTTTAAGTCCCTAGACCTGCTCCAAGAGCCCCTCCCTGAGGAGTGCTGAAGACCAGTATAGCTACAGTGCAGAGGCTTTCTCTTTTTGTTCTTCCCAGACGTCACCCAGATAAAAAAATCAATTTATGACCATCTGATAGTGTGGAGAAATTACAGGTTTCTTTTTTTTTTTCTTTTCCTCCCTTAGATAACAGGTTTAGAAGAAAATCATAAACATCTGTGTCCGGATATGGACTTGCCACTGAAGGAAGGGGATCTGTTGCCTAATGGACTCTTGGTTGTATGATACAGCTTTCTTCTCTCAAACTGGTGCTGAGCTAGTTTTGTGTTTCCAGGAGGAGCATGCAGCACACTGGGCAGAATACAAAAATGCTCTTAGATAATAGGATATTAAGTAACAGTCTAGCTTCTTGGTAGCATTAGCAAGCTGAAAACTTCATGCTTGGGGCAGGATTAGGCAATAACAACCCCTTTATACTGCAGTGGAATTGGTCAGATCCTCTCAGTTCATGGAAAATCGTAATATTTAAACCTTATTTCTGGGCATCCAGCTCTTCCATGCATGCATAGTTTTCTGGTGAGTTGATATTGTTGAGGCTAGTGAAATAAAAAATATAAATTAAAAAATAAAAATAAAAATATATTTTGAAGCTACAATGACAGACAAGCTTTCAGCAGATTTTAGTACCAACAGCACTGACTCCAAGCTTTTCTAGTCCGCTCCTCAAGATAATATTCTTAAAATGTGAGTCAAGGAAATTGACTCCTTGAATCCTAAACATGGGTTTATATAAGTCTCTGTCTTTATCTGGTCTTAACCTTTGAACTCCTGAAATATTTCTCTGTTACAGTTGTACAAATCAGGGCAAATCAAACATCCTAGGACCTGTTGCTTTTTTCACCTCATGTCAATGTAATTACGGAAACAGCTAAGAGAATAGTTACACCAAATGAGAAGTTAAAAAAGTCGTGCCGAATAAGCATGCCCATCTGTCTTTCGTTAGCGTGCTATGACTCACACAGATGTCTGGAGATCATCCCGTTTCCTTCCTGCCCTGAAAAAGAGGTTTTCACAATTAGAATGTAGTCACCTTTTTTCAGACTTAGTTTTAATTTCTGTGCAGGAAATTCATTCTAGGGAAAATATGGATGCCAGCTGCTAACTAGTTAAGGAAGAAAGCAGAGTAATAAAGTATACTTGCTCTCTTATCTTTTATCTTTTTGTGCATGTTGATTCAGTGCTGCTTCCAAAATCATTCAGTACTACACTAGCATGATATGTCTGCTTTTCCTCATAATCTATGTCTTCACCACCTGGATGTAGGATGGATGAGAAGCACATTTCAAGGCTTTATAATGAAACTTCCCACAAAACAGCCATGGAAGTAAGAAGTAGAGGGGATTGAAAAGGGATACATCAGTGGGTTTAGACTTTTAGCCTGGAGGGGAGGTCAGGGGAGGTTTTCCTGCTTGGCCTGTTTCTGTGTTTTGTGTGAAGCAGTCACCAGGTAAAATGCAGAATGACTCTTGGGAATAGTGCTTATGCCTCTTCATGAAGCTGGCCTGTACTACAGTAGAAATCTGTGTATTCAGATGGTCAATAGACCAGAAATATAAACAAATCTATTGTAAAAGTGGAGGGAACAGCTAACTTACAGTCATTCTACAGCTGCATTTGCATAGAAAAATAAATGTTTGTAAAAAGAACTGGCAGTGATTATTAATAACAATTTATTAGTAATAAATATCAATAATTATCAATTATTATTGGTAAACAGAAAGAAGATTTCACTTCATACATAGATACATATATTGAAGAACTATTTAATAGTATGGTACTGTGTGTGGGAGAAACATTTGGCTTTTAGCTGTGTGTTAAGAATTACAGTGTGTTCCCAGGATGCAAGAGAAAGCATTCCATCAATATTTACTACAAATGCATTGGTAACACTTGATTAATATGAATGGACAAGAGACAAATGTTGGTTGTTCTGTTTAACGTTGTGATCCTTGTTCATTTATGCTACTTTCTTTTCCCAAGGAAAAAGGACACACAAAGAGAGTTTAAGCAGTTTAGAGCAACAAAGCTATCTTTGCAGCTAGAAGAACTGTTCTGTTCTTTCAGTAAAATGATAACATGTGAACACTCTCACTAGATGAGTGGCAAATTAGGAAGATGTCACTGTGTAAGACTTTCCATATGGACATATTGAATGTGTCAAGCAAAACAACCTACCATTTGACAGATGATGGTTTTCAAAAACATTACTGCATTCACATTGCTGGATTGCTATTGGAAGAGCCAGATGAAGTTGATGCAGTTCCAGATGCTGAATATGAAAAGTTTATTGGAAGGCTCAACAAATGTAGCACTTACAGCCACAGACTTGCTGCTGAGGTACCAGCTAATGGGTTTTGTATACTTTCGATGTTGAAGCACTGCAACGCACTGCGCAATACATGAGGGAAATGTTAGTCTTGATGTCTCAGATACACATTCATTTGAAAATATTCAGTCCATAAACTAAGGTCTGTTTCCTTTAGCCATAGGCATATTTTCTTTATGGCCAACTTCAGTGAGCATTTACATTTACATAGCAAGGAAATAAGTAATATTAATGCAAGCAGCTGTGTTAAACAGTTTGAGTAGCTTTTCAGAACTGCTAGTGAAAATGCTGAAAGATACAGACATTTGGTCTCAGGTTGTGACCTTTCCTTCTGTGAGTTATTTAGTGAAACCTGAGAATTTGAAATAGTGTCCTTGGTTTTGAATGGGTAAAATACATTCATTAAAGATGATCAGCAAGCACAAAATATTCCCCACAGCTTCTTGACTATTGCTCACCCCTCCCTGCAAGCCATTCATTCCTGAGGCTTGTGGTTCTGGCAGAGCAATTCTTCATTAGCGTGTCCTTGGTACTCAGCTGTTTTATGAATAGAAAGCACCTACCTACCAAACAAGTTTTGTGATAGCCTAGGATTTCTATAAAAATAGGGTGGAAACAAATTAATGTATTATATGCTCTCAAAATATTGTCTTGGCACTTGGTATTTAGTATGATACCTATGGATTCTGAACTCCGAGTTTTTTGTGATTGGACCTAGAGTTCTCTCTCCTGCAGGATTTCTTTGCTGGGTAGTCAGTATATTGAACATATTGTAACATCTTTTCATGAAATAAATTTTTTTTTTAAAAAATGTAGATAAATAAGATTTCCTTTCTACTGTCCTGTGTAAGTACATTACAATCTCAAGTGTGCTTCATAGAGGTATTTGCATTCAAAATAATTCTCCATGCTACTATCTTTAAAAAATATAATACTCTGGGTCTTTCTGGTAAAATAAGAGCAATATGACCAATAAAAGGCAAGTGAGATACGTTTCTTAGTCCTATAGTGCTCAGAGCAGAAAGAAAATGACAGAAAGTTGCCTTAAAACAAGTGGTACATGACAGATTACTGTTTACATTTTCATTAGAGCTCTGAAGCCAGTGGCTTCAGCAGCTTAATAGACACCATGAAGGAGATATTTTGAGAAATAGCAAGGTATAATTACTTACTTTAAATGGAAGTTGTACTGTATGATTTATCTTTTCCATTGAGTGCATAGTGCAATTGAATCAACTGATCTCTTACTGTGTTTCAGGTTCACAATGCTCAGGGTCTATAGGTGATCTACTCAAGACATGTCAACACATGGCTGCTTGGGAAAGTGATGAGTTAAAAGTGAATGACAGTGTCCTAAGAGTCTGCTGAAATACCGTGCTTCTCAGATCCACAGAGAGGCATGATCGCTGTGGAACTGGGAGACGGTGGGCTTGCATATGAAGGCTTATTTCTCAGGTCTCACTACGTCCTTGGTAGAAATGTGGCATATCAGAGGTGCATAACAAACTGCTTTTGAGAGAATTCTGAGACCAACACATTCATACTTTTCATGTTTGTCACTGACTTAACACAATTAATGAAATGCCATCTTCTTAGTGGCTCACATTATTATTCTGACATAAGTATTTAAAAGAAATTCCAGTTATGCTTTTTATTATACACAAGTCATTATTCATATAGATTAGATAAGAGCAAGGACCATCTCTCTGTGTGCTTGTATGTGAGGGACAGTGTGTGTGCGTGCACTCACAGGGGGAAGTGTTTGGGAAATAATCAGCACATAGTGACAAAAAACAATAGGTCTCTTTACTTTGTTTATAAGATGAACCCCTTTAAAATTATAATGAAGTGTTTGAAATTGCAGACACAGAATCACAGAATTGTTGAGGTTGGAAGGCATCTTATGAAATCATCTAGTCCAACCCCCCTGCTGAAGCAAGGTCAGCCAGAGCAGGCTGCTCAGGACAAGCCTCATGCTGATCATCAAATAAGTACTGGATTACCAAAGAAACTGTAGTAGTGGCTTAGAATCATAAGATCTTTCTAAGTGTGTTTTGTCTTACTGGATTCTGTACTTAGCATTCATGGTTCCTGTTTTCAACTGTTTCTCTGAAACCATGACAATGAAGAACTGTAATTAAGAAAAAACCTAGAGACTCTCCCTTAATCACATGATTCCAAGATCTGAAATTTAAGACAAAAAGTATATACTGAGATTCTGAATTATGCAAACAGTGTGTCACATCTACCCTAGACTCCACACAAAGTTGCATGGCCAGCCCTTGAGCAGAGCAGTCATTATAAATTAACTACCTAGACTTTGAAGATAATAAATCTGATAAGCAAGAATTTCCTCAGGCTTTGCTCAGGGATGAAAACTAGCAACTGTTTTAGGAAGAAGACACAGCTAATCTCAGCTACCATCATGACTTTTTAAGGAGAGGGTCACTTCACTTGTTCTTGATATGGTTTGATTGCTTCAAAAACAGTACAGGAGAGAGAAATGTTGATGAATTACTTTGAAATCTTAAGTTGATAATTATTCTTTGCTTCCATCTTTCGGAAGCTTCAAATTCTTTCTTATGACATCCACATTTCCACCACATAACTTCCAGTGATTCATACCCATTTCCTATTTGTCATTAATTGTAATTTTCCCCCCTCGTTTACATGTACCACGCCCTGAAGTTGCTTGCTTGTTGTTTAAAATAACATCTGTTCTTACTCATTTAACTACTCCAAGAGATCCTTGAGAGAGGAGACTTTTTCCTCCTCATATGAGTAATGTTGCAGGCATGATGCATCTATGTTTTCCAAAGGATCCAAAAGGGTTGGTCTCTTAGGATTAAACGAATGGGTAAAACCCCAAGATTGACTGTTTGTTTGTTTGTTTGTTTGTTTTTTTCTAAGATCCTCTGATGGGCTTGATTTTGACTGCAGGGGTCAGTAGGGATAATTAGTTTAGAGATTGGGTTCTCTAACTTTTCTACAAGCATACCTTGTAATTTCTGAGAAAGCCAACATGGTTTTAAAAGTTCCCACGTTTACTGTGAATTCCTTCATCTCATACCATATTGCCAACTGCCAGTAGGCATCAGAGAAGGCTCCTAGTAGGTCCTATTCAATGAGATGCTGTTGACTTTGAAAGAGACTTTTTATGTGTTATTAAAGTAAACCCGATCTGACTTTACAAAATTACCTAGAGGAGGTTTTTCACTAAGAATGGGTTTACTTCTGATAGTTTATTTCCTACTCTTATTTATTTGCAGATACAGGAAATCTTATCTTGGGCTTTGTTTAGAGGAATATCTCTTCTAGAAGTTTTCTCTGTTAAAATTTCTGAATTTCTGTGTGTTTTTTCTGACCTTGTTTAGCTTTTTTCAAACAGAACCCCTCCAGATTCATGTTGCTCTAATTCATAACTCCACAGTACTGAAAGATCTGCAAAGATTCTTGCTTTCTGTGTAGCTGTCTTACAGGACCAGTGCACCACTGAGTGTTCTGTTTGCACTGCTACTTGCAGCCCTCCCATCTGTGACTGCACTGTAGAGCTACATAACCTCAAGAGGCTTTCTAGGCTGAGTAAAAGCAGCAGGACACATGGGGCAGAGGTGTATATAGTCCAGACGAAAATGGGACTAATGGCCACCAAGTAATTAATATTTCATGGTGCCTGGGATGGCTGAGATGAATTTGGATTTGATTGTGGAGTGTTTGGTTTTGGTGTATAAATATTTGCTGAATGTTTACACTCTTTTTTCCCTGAAAATAACCATATTAAAACCAGTCTTGATAAAATCTGAACTTAATAAGTAAAAGTTGATTAGCTACTAGAAAGTGGATATTGACCGACACAGCTGTGTCAGTTGAATGAATGGGGAAAATCAAAAGTTATAATCGATAAACACTTGCTAACAAAAAGAAACCTTAAATTTTAATAGCCAAATTTTACAATAAAATTTGTAATCTGACAAGTGGAATTAAAAGATAACCTCCCAGTGTTTCTGAAGGTGCCAAGATACTTAAAATCACAAGAGTAGGGTAGTAGAAAAAAGTAGACTTTGGACTTCCTGGCTTTAAGGAAGAAAACACACCCATGTGTTGACTCATACTTTCACTCAGATTCTTTTCCGTTAGTTATTGACAGGAAGCTGGAGTATGTGACCTAATTCCTGGAGTGGGTCCTCCACTTTTCCTGTGAAGCATATCTAGTCCAATAGAGGTGAATATTGAGGAAGGTTCTTGAAGCCTCATGGAGAGGAGAAAGGAAGCTGAGCAAAGCTCCTTTTCTTCATCTCCCTGTGTCAGGGCACCTCCCATTGTGTCTCCTCTGGGCAATGCTCCTGCCCTGCTTCTCCATTCAACAGCAGTTGCGCCTTCCAAAGTTTCATCTTGTTTCAATCTGACTAGAAGAAATGATCAAACTAGAAGCAGGAGCCTGAGAGAAGGAAGTTTAGTGAGCTGCCTGTGGCCTTGTCTCTCATCAGATATCCCGTAGTTGGATGTAGTGGGTGCATTGAACCTGTCTTGCCCTTTACAGACCTAAAAACTGTAAGAGATCTTAACATAAAAATCCATGCTGCAAATTGCAGCTATTCTGGAGCTGACCCATGAGCAGTTCAGAACTCTGCTGTAGCAGAGGGAAGACAGTTGGCACAACACCCTGCCCCAAGCTAAGCCACCCTCCCATGAGAGCCGTCTGCATACAAGCCAGTCGCTGATCTCTCTGTTAGGTGAATGCAAGAGTGTGCTGGATCTCTGGTGGAGAAGGAAGGGGCCTCTGGTCACACGGTAGGGGCTGGCATTTGTGGAGCCACATGGTGTGGCTGAGCTAGAGGTGGAGCTGCAGATGGTGACTTGTGACGTAGTAGTGGGACGTAGCAAATCCGTGACATGAGGGGTGGCTTCAGTTTCCTCTCCAGTGCACCTCTTTTCAGAGAGTGGACAGTGGAGAGAGAGACTAGGAGAGTAACTCTTTCCCTCTCTCTCCTACACCTCTTCAGGAGAGATCTTGAAGGGCCCCTATATTTGTGGTCACACTGTGTACTTACGGCTGCCTCTGGACTCTAACTTGAAGAGATCACCATTAGCATTGCTGTAATTAAATGTGTATTAATAAAAGGTCCTGCAAAAATCATTATAGATATGAATTTTGCTAGTAAGCTGTGGCTATGTAAAATTCATATGTGACTTGTTCAGTGACCCTGAAGCATGCTAAGCCTATCAGGAAGCCATAGCTTGCGATGTTAGATTTCTAATCAGGAAACATCCTTAAGAATGTTGAAGATAACAGAGACATTCTGCTGGGGAAAAAAAAGCAACCAGCCATTGTACAGAGGTCACATAGCTTGACCATACAGAGTAGTTTGTAACAACGTCAACAGGCAGAGCCTGAGTATTTAAGACTGTGATGCAAACCACTAGTTGTGCATGCACTCGTGCTTCAGCACTGGGTATGCAGAAATGTTCATTTGTTACTTAGTATTACTATATACATAAGTGTTATGGAACAAATGCCCCATGCTTGTGTCTAACCTAGTATCCTCCCCCAGGCTTTGTTGTAATTCAGCTACAACTGCCTGTCCTATGTATAAAATGAAAAAAACCTCTATTTACAGCAGGGTAATTTTTCCGTGAGCTGAAGATGTAAACAGGCCTCAAAATTAGTTTATGACTTTATGGTCTTTGCATTTGTCACTATTGGCAATTGTAGGGCCTACATGATAAATAATTAATGATGGCTTGTATGAGGAGTGAGGATCCATTGAAAAATAATCATAATTAATTTGCTTTTTTTTTTTTTTTTACAGAAAGTTATTGCACTCCACAGCCCTGAAGCAAGGGAACAGCTGTTAACAAGTCTTTATACAAATCACTTAAGTGGCCTGTTAGGTAAGGCTTTGGAAGAGTGATGGAGGGAGGAAATAACAGAATTTTGTACAGCAAAATCTTGTTATGAGAGAACTCCAGGACAAGATAATGTCCTTGCATTGTTCTTTGTTCTTTGATTCATTGTTCTTTGATATTGTTCTTTGTTTCATAAGTATAAAAGTTATAACTTTCCTAGCGTGCATCACAAGGCCAGTGCTTAATAAGACATGCAGTCTCATCTCAGCTGCAGCATAGAACCTGTAATAAGGGACTAGCAGCCAAGCTAGCTGAGATGTCATGTTAACACTAATCCTAACTCCTTGGAGAACAAGTAAAGAGCAAAAGGACACACAGTCAGAGTTCTGTGAGAGCACTGTAATGAATGTATACTGCCAAGGGAAGCATTGTTGGGTTTTTTTTTTAATAAGAGCTTTTTTAATACTATCCAGCTGTAGCAGAGATGTAGCTAGACTGAGCTTAACGGAGGTGAATAGCTCTGTTGGTTGGGGAAACAAGAGATCTGCTCTACTAACGTTTGTTATGGGTGGACCCAATTTACAGATATACAAATTCTTCTGTATTCAGTTTTTGAATCTGGCATTATCATTTAATTCACTTTATAAGCAAAACTTGGTTCCAGGTAGCAGTTGATATTCAACAACCTCACAAGCTTTTTGATATCTAGACTGTAAGGAAATCACTGAAGCAACTGGTCTTGTTGACAATGATAAGGAGTGATCAACTGATCTCTTTGCGGAACTGCAGTTTCAAGGAATAGGTCTATGGAGAAAGGAAGGACAGCAAATGTCGTTTGCTGATAGCATTTCCCTTCCTATTCTTTCCCCCACCCCAGTTTTTGAAACAGCAGCATCATTAGCTTCCCATTATCATGTTGCTGAATCTTCCTTTTCATTAATTCTTGGCTCATCTTCTTCTGAATCATGCCAAAATTTAACCCAGTGTGAAAATTTATGATGAAGTTGCAAAGTAGAAACTTAGCAGGGGAAGCTGACATCAACATGCAAAAGAATATATACAGTCCTGTTCATCTCGTCAGGGACAGTTTTGAGTGGTAGCTGCCCTGATCCAGCTCTACACATTGGAGATTAAATGGAAAAAATAACAGCAGAAAAAACCACTTCCTCCATAATTCAGCCTCTGCTTTCCAAACTTTAACTGGCCTCATGCCAAAGACTCACAGTTCTTTCTTCCAAAATTAGCTTTCCCAGTCTTACAGACCCCACCTGCTTCCGACTGGAGTAATGGCAAATTTTAGAAAATGGTTCTAGTTCCAGTGGAAGAAAATGTAGCTAGATCACTGCAAACAATATAACTTGCTACTCTAAGTGTCGTTATAGCGAATTGTTTGCTAAGTCTATCAATCAGCAGTGTTTTCTTTCTCCCTCCCTTCTTTGTCTTTAGCTTTACACAGTGATACCTCAGTGACACAGTGTTTGTCTTTACACTGTCTTTACACAGTGGTACCTCCTTCCAACTGGCCTCACAGTTTATATTCCATATGTAAAATACCTCCCTTTTTCAGAGTATTCCTTTGGGCTATCAATCAGTTGGACAGACTGGCAAGTTTTTTTAATAACACTTTGAAATAAAATTTCCAGAAATACAGGCCTGCTAACTCTCTCAACTTCCTGTATCTTTGTTCTCTTCTTATTATTTTGCAGCTACTGATAGCTCAAGACAGTGATTTATACGGAGAAACTGAGGCATAGAAAACCTGCAGATGTTAGATGAAATTGGGAGAGATCCAGGAACTGAAGTAGAAGGACAGCCCTGGCCTTTCAGCATATGCCAGGAAAGCAAAGGAACTGTGAGCCAACAAAACGAAAAGAAAAATGCTTTCTGCCAGAAATGGAGCATTTGTCATACTAGCTTTTTAATATGCTGGAAACCTGAGAGGAAGAAACACTGGTGATCGATCCCTTCTCTGATTTTCCTTATGAGACAGTCTGAAGAAGACCAGTCAAAGGAAGCTGTACCAACATTTCTAACCTGCATTGCAAAACTGTCATCAGTATACAGGAGGGTATCTTTTCATGGTAACACTATCATTGCCATCTTTTGAAATTTGGTGGATTTTTTACTTCATATGGAACAATTCTCTGTCTTCAGAAAAGAGAGGCCACATGTCGCCTGCAGATGCAGTGTGCAGGCTTCTGCATCACTCTAGCTCTGGTTCTCCATCTTATCCAGTGAAATTTTAAATAGGCTTTATCAAAGCAGTTTGAGAGAACCTCACATGAGCATATCTCACTGGCCAGGATGTACTCCTGAGATATGAATGTTGTGAGGTGGACATTTGAACTTGAGCTCTCTGTAGATCAAGTAACTCCAGGAAGAAAGGGTGTTACCTTACACTCGCTCTTCTCCTTTGAAAGTCACCAAAAGCCTTTTTAGCTAAAGAAGAAAAAAAATATCTGTAGATTCCACGTAGAGTTAGGAACTTGTCTGCATCTCCCTGTAGGAAAAGCTTATTTTATGTTTGTGCTTTGAACATTGGCATCTGTGACCACAAAGTGGCTTATTCTCTCTGAAGCTCATTGGGAGAGCACAGGCAGCACTGAGCATTATGCTAAGTTCTCTGCATGAATATTTCCCTCCCTACAGCTCAATACTGCCATTTGTAAGAATATCTAATAAGGATACTCCTTTGCATGCCATTAATCAGCAAAAGCAATAAAAGAAATGGTGTGTTTTCTGTGCTTTTAATACTGAGTCCCATGTCAATGAAAACGAGATGGAGGTGGTTGGGTCAGGATCTCTAATGTCACAAATAATGAGATAGAGCTATACATAATAGACATCTGTTGTAGCACTGCTCACAGTTGCTGTTCTTCTCCTCTTCTTTGTAAAATGTAATTTCCATTGGTCCTTGATGCAAGATAGAAAAGGGACCCGTAGTCACTCACCACGGGAAAGCATATAGATAAGGGCTGGGAACTGGCTAAATAAATTTTCAGTGAGTTTTATCGCATTTCCTTTAGAAGTATCCAAAGTCTTCATCACTTATATTAATACTGACAGAGCAGCACAAGACAGCACACCTTTTTTTTCAGTGCAAAGCTGTGAGCATCTTTTTATCAGGGGGAAATGCTTATTTTTGGACTTGCAGGGTGAACACAGCTGAAAAGTTAAAGTTTGTTTTAATCAGCCTAATATTCCTTGTAGTTTAAGAAGACTGCAGGTTTTATTTTGTCTTGACTGTGTGAATAAGACAGAGGTTTTCAGCAATGTTAACCAAATTGTTAATGGTCCTTTGGTAAGGTTACAAAATACTGTCTCCAAAGTAAAGATATACTAGGGGTGCACACTTCTGCAGCTGTTAAACACTGGCTTGTGCCCTTTGTGAATCTGCAGCATGGTGTAAGCCTTAAAAAGATTGCTTTTTTCCCACTGGTCCTGGTGTATCACTCTGTGCCCAGTGGAGGCGGAGTTACTTCCTGAGCAGCTATTTCCTCTTTTGTCATCATGGTGTTCTGTGGGAGGCCTCTTGCCTTGCTTACTGGTCATTATCCCAGCTCAGCTCACATGATGTGTGTGTCCTCTGTTGACTCCTTCTGTGTTCCTTGATATAGGTGCTTCAGAAGACTGAATTAATTTACCGTCACATCATTCCTGTGGGAGAGGGAGATGGTGTCCTTCACATTTGACCAAGAAGCAACCGGGATACAGAGAAACTCAGGGAAAATCTTTTCACTGTTTTAGAAAGTCCAGCCTGAAACCTCTGCAGCCTGATTTTTTGAGATCACCTTACATTAGCAATTCAAAGAATAGCTCCTGGTTTTCAGCTGCAGTTTGCAAGAAGCAGGGTATTAATATTCACTTACAAATTTTGATGATAAAATAATTACAGGCATACACAATTTCAGATTCTGTGGAAATACTTTTAAAAACAACACTGTAGCAGTGCATTGATTCTTCAGTGACTCAGTTGGCTCCACTAGAGCATAAAACAGGTATTATATGAAGAACAAATTACACCCTTTCTAGCACATATTTATAGAAATTTTTCTTATGCTAGCACAGATAGAATGAGTCTCCAAACTAATAATCAGACTGTGATCATGAAGCTCCCCAACTCTTACATGCCATGCTGTCTCAGGCTCTATCACACTGATGATAGCTATTTATCTTAGACCTCAGCTTGCCTAGACACAATCTAAATTATTTGTCTCTCAACAGACATAGTTCAGACTTTCTGCAAGTGATAAAGAGGAAAAATATGCTGATCAAGTGCAATACACAAGCTGGAACATCCGTTATTTAAGTATATTTCAATTCTTTCAAACATATCACTGCACTAGTCTTTGCTTTCAGTGGCTTGATCTTGAGAGCCTGTTTACTGACTTGAACAGCTGAGGGCCAACCTTTATATCTGGGAGGGATTATAGAATTACAGTATTGTTCCTATGGGGTTTTTTTCATTTGTTTGATTTCAAGGGCCTTGCTTGTATAATTGTGTGTACCTTTAACCCTATTGTCTTTTGTTGTCCTCCCCCATTTTGACAAAAGCCTTTGATGATTCCTAGTGGTTCCCAGTGTCAGGAGCTGCTAGCGGAAAAGTGTTTAAAAGATACTTTGCAATTCCTTGAGAAATTAGAAAGACTTGTCCTCATCGGATGCAAACAACTATGAAAAATCCATCCCAGAATAGCCCACAGTAGCCTGCAGTCCTCTGGGCAATGTGGACTTCTGGTCAGAGGGCCAGGAGTGAGGCACCTCACCATCATGAACCCAGTTGCAGACACGTGGGTCAGCTCTCTGGAGTCCTAGAGATCCTGCCCAGGCCTTGAGACAGCATTTTTTTTCTGGTTTTGGTGAAACTCCCATGCTGTGAACTGAACTCCAAAAAAATCAATCTTGTGTCCACCTTGCACCCTTTCATAATGGGATTCTCCTTCTAACACCTTTTTTGCAAGATTATGGCAAACAACTGTCACAGTTGCTGCTTTCTGTTCTGTTGTGTTCCTTTCCAGCCCCCAGAATACCACTGGGTAAAGTTATTTGCAAATAAGGATTTGATTAGATTTTTCCTAGAAATGGTAGTCTTTGTCTCCTTCTGTTTCTTCTCAGTTCCTGTGTCTATATTGCATAAAAGACAGAGCAGCCATTGGACATAACTAGTTTTGTTTTTACAGAACCTGCTAATGAAAAGAAGCCTAGAAAGTCTAGACTTCAGGAGATCTTGCTGTTTACCCACCACGTCTATCTACATACCTTTAATCATGAGCGAGCTGCATTTTATGAGCTATGGAGGGATCCTGCAGACTACACTTTTCTGAGTGAGGGTTTTGGGGGCAGTAGTGAATGCACTGTGCCAGCACCACACCCCTGCCGCCCGCCTGTCCCACAACAGCTGGCGTACTCAGGGTATGTCCTTGGGCACCAGGAGGTGCAGCCAAGCGTGCATAAGGATGCACTTGCAGTCCCACACATAGTCCTTGAGTTTGTGCTCAAAATTCAGACTGAACAGAAAAATACACATCCTCTTTTAATCCTTTAGGCTGGATATATGCTGGTCTGGCATGTTGCATGAGATCTAGGCATTCAGAGGATGATAGAAAAAATGAAGGAGAGGGGATTCATAGAAATGTGACACCTTCACTTCAGGGAAAAAAAAAAACAAACTCCTGGGGCTAGTGAAGTGTCAGAAACAAGAAATCAAGCATCCTTCTCTACTAATATTATCTTTCCAAAGAAAAGAAGACATACAATAGTGGCAGGAAACTTTTGTTAGTGAGCTGCTTTCCTTCTAGCTTGTGGGACTGCAGCAACAAAAACATAGCTCAGCAATACATGTTGCGATTACACCAGTGGCAAGATACTATTCAGAAGGGATCATCTGTAAATAAGCAAAGAATAAAAACAGAAAGGAGTGATCAGTGATCATGTGATGATGAGCAAAGATTATTCATGACTGACCTTGGAAGCAGAACTTTCCAACCCAATTTGGTGTGCAAAGCCCTGGGAAAACTATTCCCCCTCCCCCCCCCCACCCCTTGTCTTTATCTCTTATTGCAGACAAAGAAGGAAAATGTAATTTCATCCTAATTTTACAACGAGTTTGGAGTAATTGGTTAGCAAAACGCACACAGCCGAGTTGGAGGAAGATTTACTGCAGTGTTTTTAGTGGTAACCTTAGAGAGTGCCATCTAGGGGTAACTCATTAAAACCTCGTCGAAGGTTGAAAGCTTCATCTCATTAAAAATCAAACCTGACAATGCTTCGCCTGTAAGATGCTCCAAAGTCTTGCTACAGATACTGAGCACACTGTTTGGAGTACATAGAGTAGCATTAAAACTATAGGAAAAGAGATTGGCAAGAGATTACTACAGGATACTAGGTTCAGAAAATCATCGCTTCCTCACCTCCACAGACTGCCTGGTGTTTACAGCCAAATCCTCCTGTGTCATCCAAGTGACTGCCGTTCATAATTCAACTTATTGTCCAGCTTGTGAGAAAAACTGTAAGCTTTAAAATCCTAACTTGTGAATGTGATGATTAAACTGATTAATGCAATTAGGGTTTTTTTTGTTTCTCTGAAGGACAAAAAGGAAATCTATAATTCTTACAAATGTGAGGACATTAGCAACCATATTTACCTGTACTTTTGTTTTATTTTGTTGGCCTGTTTTGATCCCATGTTCTAACTTTATATATTTTTAATCAATGTTTATTTAGAGTAATATGATCAAGTTCATAATTACACTTCTGTCTAACATTTCCTTTACTTGGCATCACTTCAGTTGGCTTAAGGAAGCTGTTTTTTCTCCTATCTTTCTGGAAATTATGGTAGGCAACCAAATAAATTCTGAGGGTCTCAAGGCAGCTAATTATGCTGAGATAACCTGATGATGCTTGAATTTCTACCATTCTTTAATTTCCTAAAAGAAATTGCTAAAGAAAAAATCCCTTTCTTTTCATTCTTTTAGACAGACTCCTGAAATTCTTTTAAGTTTGAAGAAACACTCAGAAGGGCCTGCGCCCTTAGGCCCAACTCTCCCCACTCTTCAGGCATGAAGCCATATGCAGCCAAGGACCCTTTTCTCTGCAAGAAGCAGCATTTGTTCCTTCCACCATCCCTCTCTTGCCTGTTCCTGTAATCTCTTTTTGGCCTAGCATTCTCAAAAACCTGTATCGTACAAATGCTTGTCTTACAAGGCTTTCTATAAGCAAGTCTATTTGAGCCTAATAGCTCTGCTGTATCCCCTCTAGCATATACATTTCCTAATTTTTTGGATAAGGAACAGTCTTCAACCTCCATATGGCTCCTAATCTACTCACAGTTTGGTCTATGGCTTGGGCTCCTAGGTGCTGTTAAAGATACATATCTAGAAAACTTCATTCTCCTTGTGTCTGTGATATCATCGTTACATCATTATATTTGGTTGTTTTCATGGGGAGAGCTCCAATAGACTCATGCTATGTTAAATCAGCCTCTGATAGAAGCAGCTGTTCTCATTTTTCCTTGAGCTGCATAGTGTTTTTCCTTTACAATATTTATTTAATAATTTATAAATATTTGATATTTACAAGTACTGATGGAAGTAAAAACTGTGTTGGCAAATGTATCAACGTCATTCTGTCATTCAGTTGTCCCTCTCATGTATTCCTAGCACCCCTTTTACAAGGAATCTCTACTCTCTAAATCACATAATTTCAACAAGAGAATAACAGTCAGTTCCTTATTTTTGTAACCATGACGTATAAAAGGGGGGGTTGGAAATAAATTATAATTATGGGTAACATGCTAAAAAAATGACAAAGACCTGTGATACCTGAAAGAAAGTGAGTTGGTAGAAATGGTGAAAATGGTTGACAAGCATTCAGTGTGTTCCTGTTCTGTCTAACACTCACTGGAAAACTCAGAGGTAATGATATCAGTGGGTGAATTCCTCCCACTTTCACCTCCTTCCAAGTCAGTGTCAATATGCATTGATTGTTATAGGTCTTAGGCGGTGGCATACTTCAGTTTTGTGCATACCTAAGTATACATAATACTTAAATAAGTATATATAATACTGAAGCCCAGTAAAGGTAACAGTAAAAGATTTTAGTTTTATTTAAAACTAAGTGGGTGAAATTGTGCTGTGATTTATTTTTTCCTTGGTAGCTAGCACTCTAATGCAAGCTTTCCTCCCTCCCATTTCCTGCTTTTAGTAGAGGTATGTTGTTATTTAGCAAGTCTCTTTGCTCTACTCCATGCTAAAATTCTACAAATGTAGAATTGTAAAAATAGCCAAAAATTGCAATGATAACACATCCATTTCCCACCTTTTTAAAGAACTGTACAAAAATGAATACATCATCATCAGAGTGTTCAAAGAAGGGCAACGAAGTTGGTGGAGGGTCTAGAGCACAAGTCTCATGAGGAGTGGCTGAGGGAACTGGGGTTGTTTGGTCTGGAGGAGAGGAGGCTGAGGGGAGACCTCATCGCCCTCTACAGCTACCTGAAAGGGGGTCATGGCAAGGTGGGTGTTGGTCTCTTCTCCCAAGTAACAAGGACAAGAGGAAATGGTCTCATGTTGGATATTGGGAAAAATTTCTTCACCAAAAGGGTTGTCAAGCACTGGAACAGGCTGCCCAGGGAAGTGGTTGAGTCGCCATCCCTGGGGCGTATTTAAAAATGAGTAGATGTGGTGCTTAGGGACATGGTTTAGTGGTGGATTTAGCAGTGCTAGGTTAACAGCTGGACTTCATGACCTTAAAGGTCTTTTCCAACTTAAATGATTTGATGATTCTGTCCATAATAGCATATGATTGTCTTTCACAGTATCTACATTATAAGAAAATTAAAAGCATAAAGAGCTTTAGATAGGTAACAATGAGTTTTGCAGCACTTTTTATTTTGTTGTTCAAAGTATATTATACTATCTAGAACAGAACTAATATCTACTAAAATTATATAAGAAAGAAGGGAAACTTAATTTTCCATACTGGATACAGCTGAAATAATTATTTAATATTGTTAATATTCTTTAATTGTTGCCTGGCCAAAAACCTTTTTTGCTTTGTGTTTCTTTTGTCTTGGAAGCATTCAAGCTCTGATGCATGTGTGTACAATTGCAGGACATTTCTCATTCACCTGGCACTAAATTGCAATAAAGCAGTGTTTTAATCTGAATAATCTATAATGGAAGAATACTGCATATTGGTAAGCCCTCCTCTTCCTGAAGTATTTTAAGTTTAATATAGGAAACTGTATTACCCAAACACCCTTCCACCTGCCAGTAGCTGCTTTGCATGAAAATCAAGCGATGCAAAGAACCTGAACTGGGGCAATTCCCATCCTGAGTGAGAGACTGGTACACAGGCATCCTGTTCTTTTCTAATTAGCTCTAGCAGTCACTCTGCCTGTGCTTCAATTAGTACTTTGTAATTGTAATTTCATTCTAACCCTATTTTTGATCTTACATAATGCCTCAAGCCAGCTAAACTTTTTTTCCTTCTGTCAGAAGGGGGTTACTAGCAGGGAGCTGGAACGGTCCCGTCAGACCTCCCCTGGCAGCCACTGTGCCTGCTGTGTGAAAATGTACATTTCACCCTTCAGCTAGATCTAATTTAGAAATCTTTGAACTCTTAATGATTTCCTATAGTTTGGCCTAATTGAATCTAAGTGCTTTTGCATTAAAATTAGAATGCCCAGCTGGGCTGAAGCTGGAAACCTGTGACCCTGAAATACAGTCCCAAAAACACAAGCCCTCCTCTGTGTTGACAGTTGCCATCTACTGCACCAAAGCCACAGCCCTCTTCTGCTTCAACCTAGTGCCTAGATTGTGAAAATAGTTTGGTTAAGACTAAAGGCTTCTACAGAACTGAACTACCACCAACATATGTGGCAGCTGCTCCATGCAGTGAAGCTGCTGCAGCCTGAGGGTCTCTCCTCTCCAAGAGGGGAGGCACTGCTGCAGGAGCTGCTCCCACCACATCATGACCCCAGCAAGGGAAAGGAGCTCTGCTGCTGCTGGGGAACATGCTGCCCGGGGCCAGGTCCAGAGCAGGGAGCTGGGCTTTGGAGTGCTCTCTTCACTCTGTGACTTGAGACACTGCATACAACTGATCAGCAGGCCAAAAGATCTGTCTCCAGCAGGTGCATCAAGCCATAGAGCAGGAAAGAAACCACTGCTGAGAGCTTCGTCTTTTGGGTTTGGGGAATGAGACTCAACCGGGTGAGTTCCCTGGTGAGGGAGAGATATGACAGCAAACTCAGCCAAAGCTGCCTGGGCTCCCCTGTCTGTGTCTTCCAGCGGTGTTTGCTGTTGGCTTTTCTCTAAACCTATCAAAGCCACTAGTGAAATCCCATTAGTTTCTCTCAGAAATTCTCACCTTGCAGGCTTCTATTGTTACAGAGGCTCTCAAATAAACAAGCAACCACCAAAAATTTAAAAATTTATTATTAACACAGTTAACTAGCTCTCTGTAAATTACAGGTTCAAATGTCTGTGAGAGGGAAACAGAACAACTCCTTAGGGTTTAGCGACAACCCGAAACACAGAACAAAGCCCCACTCTCTAGGGTTTAACGACAACCCAAAACGCTCTATCACTGACCTGAGAAGTGAGGGCTCTCAACCTCAAGAACCTGCTCAGGGCAGTGTCCCAAGCCAAGTCACCTCGAGGAGCTTCCATGGGCAGCGTCATGACCCGAGGGGAGAGTCCTGGACCACAGTGCGCTGCTCCAGGGGACGAGCTCAAAATGGCTCCCCCATGGGACTCCATTTATACCCAGGCCGAATCTGACCTGTAGTCGATAGCATCTCCCATTGGCCAAAGGCCCTAACTACCACGAGGCCCTGAGAACAAAGGCAGCCAGGAGCTGCTGCACTTCAGCAGCCACGAAGCTCTGTTTTCATTGGGCGGATGCACCTGCCACATCTATAGTAGAGGAATATATACCATCCAGGGTCTATCCACTCTCAGTCTTTTTTCCCCAAAAAATTCTGCTGTTCTCTCTAATGTTCAGGCAGGAATGAGAAATATTTGCATTATGTCTCTGTTCAGAAGGCTCTTCTAAGAACACCATACAACTACTGCACAGTGAAGCATCTGTTACTGATCTATTAATAATCGTAACAGTAACATTAGCAAGTAACTATCAAGCACAACTACAGAATATGAACCCATGATCTTATCCCCAAGCTAAGAATGATACGAATGACATTATGAATAATATCTAATTATCATGTAGCTACTAAAATTATATCCCTACAGAACTAGACAGACTTGTTTCTTTTATTTTAAAGACTAAGCCTAATTAAGAGCACTCCTGATACATCTAGGAGCTTGGAAGAGCTTAGGCAATTGCTGTCATACATTCAAAGTAAATCAGACTGTTTTAATATTTAATATTTACATTTCACAACTTCTGTCTTACTAAATTATACTCCCAAAGTAAATATCATTGCAGTATAGGAAATTGTTTACGAAAAAAAGAGCTAAGGAAAGCTATTCCATCATTTCTATTTTCATCAAGGTGAAAAACACAGTCCTGCAATCATCTTACTGGGCTCAATCCTATGCTACATTAGCACGAAAATTTTCCATTGAAGTCAGCATAGTTCTTGCTTTCATAAGAGAATTTTGTATTCTATAGCAACACCTCATCTTGCTATCGGTAAAGTCAGTGGGAGACATGCTTCTGAAGGTAATGGTAGTAAAATGAGGTCTTTAGTGGTGTTTCATAATGTGCTACGCTGGCAGAAAAAGAACCATTGATTTTGCGAGTCATGGAGGTTCAAATGAAAGAACAGATTTGTTTCTGGTAAAGAAATACATGGGAGTGGGCCTGAAATTTAAGAAACTTCAGAGTAACCTGCACTGCAGCATGAGAAGAATGTTAGACCTTATGCATTTTAATAATCCTCATGAGGACAAATCACCTGACTCATTCAACAACTTCAGTGTTCCAGTTAATGTCAATATGCATGCAATATAGCACCTTAAATTGCTGGTTTTGAATTTTACTTATATTTTTAATAAAAATCCCTTTGTCTTCCCCAGAAATGTCCCAGAAACTAATGAAACCTTTTGTTCTAAATGAAGGATGTTTCATTTGACCAGGCAGCAATATTCTTTTCAACTTATAATTTGCAGGAAGGAGAATCCTCAGTTTTACTCAAAATGATTTCATTTTGACTGTGATTTGTTTGCATGTTTCTCCTTTGAACTCTTCCATAGATGCTAAACAAAGCTCATAGGTGACCTTCTGAAATATATTGTAACTCCTATTTGTCAGTTAGAGACAACATATAGCTCCAAAACCAGCTCTTCAGTCCTCATGGGATAGTATGTAAGACTATCTTCCCCCTGCTATCACATACAAAAGCCCTTGGAGCTCTCCCTAGAGATGTTCACAATGTGCAATTAAAGAGGGGCGGTGCATAGATCTCATCAACTCTTCTGCATATTTCAAATTTACAATATTGTCTCTGGACTTAAGCCAGGGAAATAATTTAACTTCTCACAGCAGACAATTTTTGTCTTTGGCATAGTTGATACTCCCCAAATAATTAAAAAGATCAGCCTACAAAGCTATTGGCTTGAAAGAAATAAGAAATTAATTAACAGAAGTGCGTTGCAGTAATGTTACTTTTAATCAGTTTAATCACAAAATTATTCCAATTCTAACTTTATGCAAAAAGTAGATAATATTCATCTGAGCAGATACACAATTCCAAACGTCCACCTTTTCCATAAATAATTGGCAGAGAAATCTACCAGTTGTTCATAGTTTTATGCAGACATTCCCAAATGCTTATAAATTTTATTATAAAATTGGGTGATTTTATAAAATTGATCAATACAAAAGAAATGTTCATAATTGCTTCAGTTTAAAGTGTCACTTATTTGTAAAAGGTTCAACCTTCATAAATGTTGAATTCATGATAATTCATGAGCTGAATACCAAGATTAAGAATGTGACAATAACAATTGTTTTCAGGATTCAGCATAGTTCCTACACAGTTTTCTTTTCCCCATGATTGCTTACTGCCACGCACCCCTTTACTGCCTGACCCTGCAGTAAGGCGCTCAGCTGACAGTCACCCTGGGCTGGACGTTGAGGCCGTATCTGGGCTGTTGACATTAAACACACTTCAGGAATATTTCAAGGCATCACTTAAGTTGTTACTTTTTTAAAGTGCTTCATGGCACAGTTTTAGCCTGACCAAGTGCCCAAAGAATTTTCAGGCATGGTTCAGGGGTCAGCACTGGCCATGGGTCGGTCCAAATACGCCGGGTGCATGTAACCACCCTGTTGTCAGTGTCTGCAAGCTCAATGGGCACAGGCATTCAGTGCCAGCTAGCCTCTGCTAGGGAATAATCCTCTGCATATTTAACTTACTAGCATAGATGAAGCTTTAGGGGCAGCAGTACAGCTAAACTAACTTTCATGTCAATCAACAGTGGATGAACAATTTATGCAGAGATGAAAGAATGAGTCTAATCTTTACAGCTCAGTTGACTTCACACTTGTATTAGTTTCCTCTTTCCTAAGTAAAAGTTACAGCATTTACTGATTTTAGATCCTTGGTGGAACAAAAGCAGGTAAAAAGATCAGTGTACCTTAAACCATCTTTTCTTTGAGATCCATGAAAAACTGTGCCTTTGAATTGCTTCTGGTTCCCATTTTTCAGTTGCTGGCTTTCTCTTGCCCCAAAGGATTCTGCTACCACATAAATGATGCATAGACCAGGCAGTGATACAGTGCAGTGGAGAAAAACAAACACTGAAGGAAGGAAGCATTGGGGTAGGGAATAGGAGGGAATGCATGAAAAGCAAGGTGTACAACACAGCGCAAATCAGCTACGTTGAAGTATGAGCTATTACAGGAATTGCATGAAACGAGTTCTGCATCATCTGCCACTTCTAACATATGCCCTATGGGGCTTCAGCTGGAGCACTGAATCAGGATCTTACCACAGTCAACCACACTGCCTTTCCCACAAAAACTTTTCTCCACCTTCCACTTGAGGGGAAACCCCACAGGGGAGTCAGGATGAGATCTCTGCTGGGTCTTGGCGAACTTGTGGGCCAAGACAAAGGGGTCATCCTGATTACAGTCCCTCACGGACCAGGTGCCACTGACAGTAGGATTCATGGCGCTGGGAGGTGGAAAAACTGAGAAGTAAATCCCAGTAAATTATACTCATCATCCCTTCTCTCCAGACATCTCATGGCTTTTTCCCTCCCAAGCAGAGACTGCTTTATCCCTTGCCTTCTCAGTTATACTCAACTGGAAGTCTGCCACCTGACATTGCGTGGCAGATGCACCTGCCCAGTTGGGGCCTTTGGCCAATGGGAGCCGCTATTGACTACAGGTCAGATTCGGCCTGGATATAAATGGAGTCCCCTGGGGGAGCCATTTGGAGCTCATCCCCTGGAGCAGCACACTGTGGTCCAGGACTCTGCCCTTGGGTCAGGATGCTGCCCATGGAAACTCCTTGAGGTGACTTGGGTTGGGATGATGCCCTCAGAAGTTCCTCGAGGTTGAGAGCCCTCACTTGTTAGGTGAGTGATAGAGTGTTTTGGGTTGTTGTTAAACCCTAGAAGGTGGTGCTTTGTTCTGTGTCTTAGGTTGTCATTAAACCCTAAGGAGTGATGCTTTGTTCTGCATTTTGGGTTGTCATTAAACCCTAGGAAGTTGTTCTGTTCTCCTCTCATGGACATTCAAACCTGTAATTGAATAGTTGCAGAGGGCTAGTAAATTGTGTGGACAATAAACTTTTAAATTTTGGTGGTTGGTTGTTTATTTGAGAGCCTCTGTAACACATGGTCATGCTGTTCTTCCAAGTGTATATGACAGTCTAGTGTAGGCATCAGGAGCGTGATTCACCAGATGAGGGGCGGACATACACATCTGAACTAGCTGTCTAGACTCCATTTATCATTTACTGAACCAGATACTTCTACCAAGTGACTCAATCTCATGCTAAAGTTGCCCTCTGAAATGAGTAGTAGGCCAGAAAGTGCCTATTTCCCTCCGTTAATTGCAAAGGGAGTTCAGATGTGCTTCAGACATGGTCACAATACTACAGATACCTAAAGTTAATGAGGTGAAGCCCAGTTGCTCTATATAAGGAATAAAGTAATCCAGAAATAAAAATATCACAGTCCAAGATGTGTTGTAGCTGTCAAAGCTTTATTTAGAAAAGCACTGTATTTCCCATAGTGTGTTTCAGTTTTCACTTAATCTAGTAAATACTGTTGAATGAAATACTAGCATTTGTAGTATCTCTCTTCAGTATCCACTCGATAAATCAGGATGTACCACAACTGGAACATGAGATGTTACATAGACTTTATGTAATTATTTCGCAGTTTAACCATCAATTTCCTCAGGAAACACTGTCAGTCTGTTTAGGCCGATGACCATCCCTTTCAGATGCAATGTGCTGTACTTAAGTTACAAGACTGAACATTTATCTTTATTCAAAAATGTTTACTTGTTTAAGCTTTTAAAATACAGATCTCATTTAAATGCTAACATTTATAATCAGCTTTATGTTTGTGATACATATCACTCAGGCCACTATCTTAGTAACACTTACTGACTGAATACTAAGATATCTGGGCAATGGAAGTCACAAACCTGAAACAAGAGCAGTATTTGCAGGATCAGTCACCGGGACTCCTACCAGATAAACTGAAGGCGAATCCTTTTCTAGCTTGTTTGGTTCTACTGCACAGGAAGTGCAGGATTGTTCAAAATTCGTGTATTGCTAGAAGTAGGTGTCAGCTTACTCATTTCTGGGGATCACCTATGCTTCCTTGCCAAGCAGAAAGCTTGTAGTCAGTCCTTGCAGCCTTTGCTTCCTCACAGCTTTTCGGTCTGGGAAGGCTGAGCAAAGTAGCCGCTCCCAGCCCAAGGGAAGAAGCAATCGTGAGCAACGGTGTTCTGGGACACTCCCACCCTCCAGTTTTTATTTCATCACATTAAAAGTGCAAGCATGGGCATATGTGTCATTTTTGAGTTTCCCATAACAGTACAAATTTACAGAGACACGTAAGGAACACTTCAGATCAAAGCCTTATTTATCCACCTGTCTGTGGTACAAACCACAATATTTAACAGGGATATAAGAAACACCCTACTGGATCACCCCAGTCATCTCTCCAGCAGTTGCAGCAGGATATATTATTTGGGGCAAGTATGTAAGCCTACCATTTTCCATGGCCCATTCCCTCTCACACATCCCCAGAATCAAGTCACTTCATTCAGAAGGCAGAATTTTCCCCAGTGTGGCCTCCTTAACTTTTGTACCAAGCCATGCAGAGGTTTTATTGGAGTGCTTGTGTTGAATTGAGGCAGTTTACCAGGGCTTCTAATACAATATTTGTAACAATATCAATACAATAATATTACTACTGCATGAGTCCTGGAACACCTATATGGTATTTAAAACAGCCGAAATGTCTAGATATATTTCCCTTTACCTGACCTCCAGCCATTCATTACAACCTTGAACACAGAGCCTCTGACTCAGCTGCTCTCTCTCTACACCAGGAGAAACTGCCTGCCTGCTGATAGCATTTCTTCTCTGTTTCCTCAGATACCTGTCAGCACCCACAGCCTTCTTTCTAGCCTAGCATCTTCCTTTGGCTTATATTTAGACTTTGAAGAGTAAATTGTTCTTAGTCTGCCAGGTATCAGAAAGGGTATATTCCTCAGCAAACAGCATCTTCATTGCACTTTCAGGAGTCGTGTTGCTTTGCTCTTCTTGCCGGCCCTGTTACATCTTCCATTTGATCTAACTCTGTGCTGAGGCAAAATAATACTTCATTAGTAATGTGAGTATAGTTTAAAAATATTACACACAAGTGCCTTGTTTGTTATAGGTTGCAAGTCTAATGGTGTTCTACTTCACATTCCTCAGATCTTGGACACTAAAGGATCTTGGTTACTGTGAGGATCTCAGCTTTCACTGCAAAAAAGGGGAATTTCTACCCTTCCTTGTTGCAAAGAAAAGCTTGGAAACGTTATTTCAGCAAAAATAAAAAATTGAAAATCTGGAATCAATTTAATATAAAAGGCAGGCTCATGACTTTTATGATTATACACCACTTTGGCGGGGGCAGGGGGGAAGGGACACTCATTCATTATTTCTGAATGTTTGCAGGTGGCAGTACTGACTGTGGAAATTTCATCTTTGGGAATGCTTTGTCACCACTGTCCTCAGAGCAGTAATAATACCATTCTCGCACTAGTTTGTGTGAATACGAGTAGTCCTACAGTCTGATTTATTCTCTCTGCAGATTTGGACCCTGATCTTGCAAGCTGTATTTTCTACCCATGAAAAGTGCTGCAGTGATATGCAGTAGTGGTATGCACAGGTAAGAAGCCCTGTCTGTGCAAGATAATAGATCCTGCAGCTAAGCAAATTGAGTGCAAAAATTGGGAGACATTTAGTTTATCTGTATTAAATTTGCCTTTATAGAAATCGCAGTATGTTCAAACTATGTGTTATTAAAATAAAAGACAACATAATACAGAATTCCTGTTCACTAATTGTCCTTTACTCCAAAAGGCAAAGGATGTACCTCTTCCCACACCCTCCTTCCTGAAGACACACAAGCACCAGCATAGAAATAAAAAGAGGGATTTTAATGGAAAATCTGAAAGGTTGGTACAGAATCACAGAATCGTTCAGGTTGGAAAAGACCCTTGGGATCATCGAGCCCAACCATCAGCCCTACTCTGCAAAGTTCTCCCCTACACCATATCCCCCAACACCACTTCCTTTTGGTCCCATTAGGTGGAGCTCTCAGACAAGAAGAAATGAATGAAAAAAACAACCCAGCAGGCGCCCTTAGGAATTATTAGAGCTGTACTATGCAGGTATTTTTCCCTGCCGAGAGCTCTCTCCTCTTGTTAGGATTCACTTGTATCCAACTAGAAAGCTTATTACATGCTTTCAAAAATGCTATTACTCAGCAACCTGCCTGTACAACTAGGTTTTCATTAGCTTAACACATTACGGAGATCAAGCTGCAAACTTTGGAGGTAGCTGAATGCCACACCACTGGGGTCAACATAAATAACCAGAACAACAGAGAAATAGTTATGGAAATAGAGAAGCAGAGCAGATAAATAATTTAAGAGCAATACATAAAAATCAGAAAATTCCACCAAGTGCAACCTTGCTTCCATTAATGATAAAAGTCCACTGACATTAGCGGAGCAGAATTCAGCTGAAAACTTGGCCATGCAGACACAAAGGCGTAGTACAAATGAAGTGGCAAAATGTTTGTAACCTGATTTTCTGCTTCTTTCCAGATCTGGTTTCTACTCTTGTTTTGATTTTGTACTTTAACTTACGAAGTTTTGGGATAGCTCTCCCAATTCCTACACACGGGGAAGGATGAAGATAAACGTGTGTAAAGTACTGCACAAGCAAAGGATAGAATGATGGGTATGTATTTTCAAGGCTATTGGCTCTTACACCGGTTGTTCATTATGCGCAGTAACTCAGTGGTGTCAATATTTTTGCCAAATAAATGGCTGTGGTTGGCAAAATGGGAAAGAGGGAAACAATGTTATATAAACAATTATTAAAATTAACAGAAATTAGCAGAGATTGTCCAGTATATATGGAAGGAAAGAATCTGAACTGGTTCCTGTTATACTCTACACCTTGTCTTAATTTAATTAATTCAGCTGTAATTAAACCCTGCTAGTTTTATCTTTTATGAAGGAAAACCTGACATTTTTGAAATTGACCATTTCCATAAAGCTTAGCCTTTCTCCTAGATTTATCCTTGATACAAAATTATGATAATTTCAAGACCACTGAGGTACAGTGCTGGAAGGTGGGTTTTATTTTGTGTTTGAATATCATCTGTCTAGTTCCAGGTTTTGCAATAAAACCTTCTGCAGACACTTGAACAGTCTGAAAGTCTGTTCCATTTTCAGATTTTCAGACTTTTTAAAACCTGTACTCTTTTGCACCCAAAGTAAAAGCTATTTAGCACCTTGTGCTAAAAATAAATAATATGCAGCGGCTGTGCGACATGAGAACTATCGACTTTGTTCCTGTGTTGAAGTCAGTTGGCCTCATTATTTGATGGGCTTTAATTTTATACACTACTCTAGATTTGCTTCACCAACATAAAATCTTCTCCTACTAGTATGGACTGCTGTAATGTAAGAAGAGTGTCTCTGCTCAACACTGAAGGTCTCCCCCTCACTTCCATATTCTTCTGCTCTCCACATTTTCCCAGAGAAATGTTTTGTGATCAGGATGGGCTTTTAATTTTTCCCAAGGGAATCGTCCCAAACCTGCTGCTGACAAGAAAGGTGTCACAGGTCAAAATCTGATCTTTCCTTCTTGACACTGACACCATGGACCAGGATTGTTCTGGTCATACTGGGCAACATGCACTGGCTCCAGTGGCTGGAAGCTGTATCTTCCACCACCTGTTTCAGGTGCAGAGGGCATAAAAATCCAGACCTTCAGGAGCACATCTAATTTTTAATTTCCCCTCACCTGCCTTTGGGGTGGCCTTAATGACTACAGCATGAGTACACAGTTTTCAAGTCCTGCCCTGTAAGTCTCTTCCTCTTTCAGATGATTACATGAATCTATGGTATGGATGTGCTCCATTCTCTGTCATAGATGGCTACTCATAGCCTCTACTGTACTCATCCTGAGACCCCTAACTCTAATGGAGGGAGTTATTATTATCGTTATTTTACGCCTTTAGGCTAAGTGACTTCTTCAGTGCTATCTAGGGAGTCTGTGGCAGAGTAGGAAACTGAACCTGATTTTGGTGCATCCTAGCTCTGTCCAGTGAATTATACTTCAGGGTGACATTGCACAAATAGATGAGTGTAGGTCTGATTTAAGCTTCAAGAACAAGAATGAAGGTTATGGCAGTCTCACCCTTTTTGCCTAGATACCTGAGAGAAGCAAAAAGGAGAAGGGTCAAGATGGTGGAGAGCTGAAGCACTTGGTGCCACACGGTGAGCCTCTGATAAAGTCCTGTAGGCAGAGAACATAGCCAGTAAGCTTCATCTAGCTAGGCATCACTGAAGCATCGTGCCAATTTTCCCAGGATAAAACAAAAGGCTCTCTCCAAATCTGAAATCCCTTCCATCAAGAAGCTGCTTTTAGGAGATGAGTGTTTTTCATTGGAAATTTGTCCAGCAGAAAATTCTCAAATGTCCACTATGTGCCCCCCTAATTCCCCTCCAGCTTCTCAGTGGCCATGCCCCTGAATGAGCAAGAATGTTCTCTTACCCATGATTCAGTATTTCGCTAAAGTACAGTGTGATTAAAAGACAGAAAATCAATCTTAACTACTGAGATTTCCATAAAGTTCAATTAAAAGTGTCAAGCTATTGTGACTAGCTTTGTCAAAATGTGGGTGACAATCTCTGCTGTGCAGCAGAATGTGCTTCTTTCACGAACGCTGGTGGGGAACGGCTGGATGCTGCTTCCCAGGCGGCTGCAGGCACAGGAACATCCTGGCTGTATCTCTTCAGCTTGCATCTGACCCACGCGCCCAGAGCTGAGCTGCCTCTTGGAAAGGGAGAGCCTGAGAAGACAGCCAGTGCAGGTGCTCAGGGCTTAGAAGGAAAACAGTGGGATCTTGACAAGAAAAATACTAGCATTCACACAGCCAAAATCCCGATCTGTTACCAATCCTGCTGCACCACTCTCTTTCTTTCATTCACCTGATTTGGACATGGTGCTTTGAAGAGAATATAAATACACTTCTCTTGACTTCTTTGTCTACCCTTTTGGAAAAGTGCTCAGTGCTTGTACTGTGTATCCCAGTATGGTTTCTTTTTGAATATCTATTTCAGAAAACACACCCCTACTGCAGCACAGTGCAGCCTATAGCAATGAAGAGGAATAATAACAAAATCCTTAAAGACAGATCAGGCATTCTAAGTGCTATACTTGAGTCAAACTTGAATCTGAAGGGCTTCTATATATTATCAAAAAATATTTTCTCCCAATGTCACAACAGGTTATAGGATGTTGGAAATTTCTGCTAGTAATTATGTGGGAATAAATTCAATTAGCTGAATCCATTATACTTCTTAAACCCAAACTTTTATTTGGTCTGAATAAATTCAGTCTCCTATTTAGTAATAGTCTCCTCCTATTATGCTTCATTAAGACCTCATCCTGACAGTGGCTGCGCATCTGCTATTAGACATAGGTGCTTTGCGAGGATCCTGAGATGCCATGATAAACAAATCTTCCCAGCCGAGTTACATGTTTCACTCAGGACTGATCTGTTCAAAACCTGGTAATCCTGCACATTTGTTTAAACAAGTGGTTCTGTCATGACCAGCCCTGACCTACTTTCCCCAATGCCTTATTTGTTGCACACACGTTTCAGCTTTTCTCTGACTATACTTATAATACAGACTGCCTTTTGCTATCTGTTAGCAAAATGCTCAAAACAACAGGGGCCCTGATGAGGGAACACCAACACCGCTCTGCTACACAGAGCAGAAAGTATGATGTGTCACCAGCATCCAGCAAAAACAGAGGTACTTATCTGCTCCTTGAGTGAGCTTGGGGTTCATTTCCCTTAGCTGACTAGTTTGACTTTTTATTGCACAGAAACAGATGAGCAAGTCAAACATAAACATGCAACTCTTGCAAAATGAAAAATTCTGTAGAAGAAACTATGAGTGCAATTAAAGGGTAACGGCATTTAACAGTGACCATGTCTAACTTCTCTTTACTATCCGCAAGAGATAGATGGAAGACAAAACTAGTTCACGCCCTGCAGAATACATCTCTCTTCATCTTTTAAATACACCCACAACAGAGCCTTCTGTTGGTCATATCGATCTCTTTCACATTGCACATGAGCTATCATTTTTTTTCACGACATATTTCTGCTCTTTAAATGACAGCTTGATTGTTGGAGCCAACCTCCATCACAGCAAAACTGTTTATCTAGTGGTATGGGTGAGTGGAGCTATTAGTCCCGAAGTCCTGTTGTGTGGCCGCTGGCTAAAGAAAATTATTTTAAGTTAAATGGATTCTGGTTTGATGTCCAATGTCCAAATCTTTACCTCAGAAGTGGTTCTCTAAAGGTGCACACAAGAACAGAAAGCCTCTGCCCCAGCTCTTCTACTGAACTCCTCTGTATGATGTCGGGCAGTTCCTAGATGTTTTGCAAATAGCTCATCTCTGGTTTTGGTTCCCAGTACAGATTTTTCATTCCAAACGCGTGGCATAAAAGGACAGTTTATACTTCAGTGCAAATAAAAAATCCATAACCCAAGGTATTGTTAGAATGCTCATGTAGGAACGTGTAGGATGAATTAAGTTGGGAAGGGAAGGGTGAGGCCTAATTAATTTAGTTCTCTCTTCCTGCACTAAAGGACGAAAGACTGGTTTAGCATGTCTGAAGAGAGTCAAACAGAAAAATCTTTATTTATAGACTTCTCCACCATTGTACAGGTAGGAAGGAGAAGGCATGAAAATAATTATCTTTTGAAATCTGATGGAAACATAGCTGAGCCATACTAACTACCTCTTCAGAGGGACATGTGCCTAACATAAGCTCTCCTCTGTCCCCTGATCCAAAAGACAAATATCAAAAGTGTTGGTGGACAATTAGGCCACAGACACCTCCTTTGCCCCTCCTTTCCCTCAACTTGATGAGTTTATTCCATGTTTTCAAATTCCTGTAGATAAAACTGAAGAACAAAAGTGCAGCTGGAGTTTGCACAAGTGGCGGTTTGAAGAGTACCTTAATTCTCTAAACAGCTTGACTTTTCTCATCAGGGAAGTGTATCTGTCAAACCACATGTTCCTCCTCCCTGAGCTCCAATAACAGGTGGCTGATATCTGAAAAGGGCTGATATTCAAGAACATGCAATATTTAGCAAAGTTACATTCACAATAAAGCAATGCAATCGTATCTACTTTCTATTCCTCCTGGACAGAGGAATTAAGTAAATCACCCAAACTTGGATAGAGAATCAGTGCTACAGGCAGGAGTGGGACTGAACTTTCCCGAGTCTCAGCCCCACTACATAACCACAGGGCCATGTAACTTGCTCTTGTGGTCTGTTAGTAACACCACGAGCCGCTCTGGCAGACAGTGACATCGAGAATAAATCCAGCTGGCATCAACCACAGTCTTAGCTAGGTACATGCTGAAATTCAGCCTGGGGAAAAGAGCAAACAGGGTCCCTATGACCAGGCCACGCTAGTTCCTGCACCACCACATGAACCATCTTCCCTCTTTTTCTGGGACGGGGTGTCGGATTCGGATCAGGAGCAGCACAAGAGCAGCCCCAGCAGTAAGCGCGTGAGGGAACAGCACAAACACCACCCCAAAACATAACTGCCTGTACCATAATGAGCTAGATGCCCTGCATGATGCCCAGGGGGCCTCTGAGTAAACCCAAGACAAACAGAATTGTCCCATGGAAAGGTAGGAGGGCTTGTGTCTGCAGCTTCAAGAGAGTCTGGGAAAGTAGAGCTACCTGATTTTCTGTCCTAATTTGAGGCTTTGACTTGATAAAGATCCATTCCTACAGCCTTGGGTCATTTTAGCTGTTTTTTCTTGCCTTTCTCTTCCCAAACGCTCTAACCTGGAAAGTGGAACTCCAGTACCCCAGGAGGGTATTACTGATGTGATGCAGTATGACAATATGTAACTTCTGTCTCCTTCCTGCATTTCTACTCTTTTTTTCAAAGCTGTGTTGTGCTGAGGACTCATTTAATCTGTTCTTTACTGTGGCCAATAAGCATTTCCACCCGCCCCATCAATGGCCATTACTTGGTATCTCTCCTAGCTGTGAATCTTTCCAAACTGTAGTTTTACACCCCCTTACATTAAGCTGCGTCTTCTGAATAACGCAGATGGATTATGAACTCTTCTATTTTGAGTTGACTTTAGGTCATCCAAATAGCTGACCAGACGGAGGTCTGTTAAACAACATCACTGATAACTCAGAGCTTGTTTTCTGGCTCCCTCTTTTGAGGGGGAGATTTGTTTTGCTTGTTTGATTGCTCTTCATGCTGCGTGTCTATGTCTGCCCAGGCTTTTATGCTGTGCCTATCATCGTGAAATGTGAGATGACTGATAACTCTCTTCTAACTCACAGAACAGACGCTGTCTCGGCAGCAGCACATTTTGGCCTAAAAAGCAGTATTTGAGGCCTGACATGTAATCTATGGATTTGTCCAATCTAGTTAGTGCCACTTGCATCAGTATTTTTATGATATAGACATATACCCCCTCAAAAAAACCACTAAAGCTACCGAGTCAGCTGCCAGGCAGTCGTTTCATCAACTTGTGGTCACTTCTGGCTTGGAAATGATTTGAAAGATGCTCTAGAGGTGGAAAGCTCTGAAGCACATCATCAGTCCCTTAAACAACATATTTTTCTATAACTGTTCATAGTCAAGTACTCTTTTATTAGATGAGACTCCAGTTTTCACTAATTTCATTATACTTTCTTGTTATCAGGTAAAATTCTGGTTTTGTTGAAGTTGGTGATAAAACTTCTACAGCAAAAATTACTGAACATACCTATTTTTAAGACAATAGCCTGAGAGTTGGGCTAAATTAATATGCATTCAGCACTATGCAGCAATGCCAGACAAATTGCCATACTAAAGCTATGTTGACAATTGCCTTTAGTATTTCTAACATGTGCAGCCCTCTTTAGTGCAGACACATTCCAGGAACAGTTGGCCATATGCATTCACTGGGCATCTTAGACATGCTTCTGATACTCGTTCTCCAAGGAATTGTTCTGTGAGTCTCCAAATCATTCTAATAAACCAGAATATATCTCCTTATATTTTTTTTCATCTAAAATTCTCATGCAACCATTGAAAACTGGACATGCAATGAAAGATCATGTGTAGAAACGATCAGTCTGTGTTTGACTCTCTGGACTGGAATCACCTCCAACTAACACTACTGTAAATCACAAGCGTTTCACTGACTCTCTTGAAGTTATATGCAAAAGCAACTGCCCTAAGAAAGAAAGGGATTAGGCTGGCTGGGTGTTTTCACCGGTCAAGGAATATAAAAAGTGTTATTTATTTCAACCTGAACTCATCAGTCTTCTGCCCAATCTGCCCCTGTCTTCACTGCAAGAGGGAAATACATTGGGCCTGCACTGCTGCCGGTCTCAGGTTTATGGTGAGAGAGGATTAATAGTTACAACTTCTCCAAGAGGCCACCTCTGTCAGCTAAAGCCTTATGCATCACCACAGACCACCAGTCATTCCCTTCTCCAGCACCGCAGCCCACTCCAGGGGATTCGATGGCTTCGGATCCCCTCCCAGACCAGGGATGTGCAATGGGTTGGAAGGATTTGTCCCCATTAGTGGCATCTGTGGTGAGGTGACATAAACTGGCCAAGCCTGGGAATATAAACCCCACCTTGTCTTTCCAACAGGTTCTAGCTGGTCAGAATAAACAGCCTAACAGGAGGACTGGAGAGCCGATGAGGAGCGGTGATAACTTTGTATTGGCTAAGGTTGCCTGTGAACTCAACAAGAAACAGCCCAGGCTCCCTGTGCCATCTATGTTTCATAAGCATTTGGTACATTAGCACGGAATTTAATTTGGGCATTTAAAGCTGCCTGCATTAGCCTGTGATTGTGGGTCTTTTCACCCATCTTTTGTGCATGTTCGTCCTTGCAAATGTGTATTTGCTGCAGCACATTTTCAAAGGGAATTGAGAAAGAGAAAACCAAAAGCTACATGTATTAGTATTCCTGTTTAATTTAATATCAGCTTACAAGGTGGAAATTAAAATGATTTTTCTGTCACTGTTATCTCTCTTCACTTGGCAAAGATCGATTTCCTTCTTCCCCACTGCTTACTAATAAGACATCTGAAAACTAAGATGGTTTTTATGTTTACTTCCTTGTTTAAATCAGCTTTCTCAACTAAGGACAGCTTTGGCAATATATTTGCTTTTTAACTTGTGATTTCTGTGTTGGCTCAGACTCTGCCAGTGACAGAACATCAAACACGGAGAGGCTATATATTTTTAATTACTCAGGGATGCCCTTGTGCATAAGTACATGCAAATTAAACAAGCAGAATTCAAAACCTGTTCAGAACAGATTGCATACGTTACACAATCAGTCACATTTTGGCCTCAGAAATGATGGTGCACTATTTTGCTTCTCATGCTGACAAGTACGGAGGTATCAGCCATCACTCGGTACAGCGTCATGCCACTGCTACTGCTGTGTCTGACACTGCTAGGTTTGGTACCACTTCCTTGAGAGCTGGCAAGCCAAGGAAGGCGGATAGCAATGCACAAACGCTTGAGTGTGAGAATCAGCTGAACAACTAGTCTACGTGAAATTACACCTTCCTACAAAGGAAATACTCATGTCCAGCAAGAGGATTAGAAAAAGTATGATGTTTTTGACGTCTCAAAGAATCTGACGTAAGCATCTAACTGCCTGCCTCCAGAATCTAGTCCTCCTTTGAAATGGGAAGGATAAACTACTGAGGAAAGTTGTTTGGAGTCCAAGCTGCATTTTATGAACTTGGTACTTGTACCCTGGTAGTATTACAGCTCCGGTCAAGATGTAATTATTTCAAAAGACAAAAAACGCTCAGTGAAAATCTCGCAGTGTAAGGCGGTCACACCTAAAGAAAAAGAAAGGAAACACAGCTATCTGCATATTGCAGATGAGGAACTAAAACACTAGAGACAAAGGCAGCACGATGGGTATCCCTAAAGAGCTGACCATTCCTCCCAGCATGAAAAAGCTGAGCTTCTCCGAAAAGTCGAGTAATGCGTGCTGTAGCACATTCACTTGGGATATTATCTCACACCATTTAAACATTTCACTGTGTCAGAAATCTCCCTATTTAAGAGTCTAGCATTTCTCTTTCATATTTTATTTCCATTTCCCTTTCTTAAATCCCCACACTCAGCATTAATAAGCGTTTTTCCTCTGGGGTGTTTATGCCTGGAATACCTATATAACATTATCTTACCTTCTTCCTCTCAAACTTGATTATCCTTCACTTACCCAGTTTATATGTATTGAAGTTTTACTCTTTCCTTTTCATTCTTGATAAAGTTGCTCTTGTCCTTCTCGGGGGAATGATGTCTCAAGGTTTCTTTCAGCCCTATCTTACACGGTTCCACGACTTTCTTTGGTGTTTCTGTATTTTTGATATGGTCGCACCCAGAACTGAAATTCAGTGAGCACCTTCTGTGAAGACACACCTGGCCGTGTCTCCACTAGAGATCCAGGGTGACAACTCCCCTCATTGCACCAGAAGCAGATTACACCGTGGGAGCAGCCCGTGTCCCACCAGGCATGCTCTTGCCGGCCACCTGCATGGATGACCTGAGGCAAGGCTGCCTGTATCTCTGGTTTCTCCCAGCTCAGGGCTGGTCTTGGGGCACCTCGTTCCTTGCCAGGAAGCCTGGTCCTGGCCCGCTGTGCCGGGCCGACGGGAGGGTGTCCGGACACACTTCGGGTGGACTCAGCCAAGGCTGGCATGCATGTGATGTGACGCTGTACAGGCACCTCTGGTGCTACAGAGCTCCGGGGTGAGCTGAAAGCTGCGCCGGCCCTGCTGTAAGGGGCAGAGTATGGACGTGACAGTCTTTCATCCGATTTCCATCTTCCTGTCCTATTTTTGCACTATCTGTCCTGTGGAGTCTTTGGTGCATGTACCGAAGGCCACAGAGCCACGAGCGGGTTCTTGGCAGGTTGTGCCCCATCCCGACCTGCCAGAATAAAAAAAGCCTTTTAATTTTATCGGGGGGTGGGGAGGGGTGACCGTTCCGCTTAGGAAACAGGGGCAAGCCTCAGCCGTCCCCCCCAGCACCCGGTCTCCCGTGGGCAGTAAGGATGGCGGAGATGCCACGAGCGGCGGGAGAGGGCGGACGGGGAGAGGAAACCCCGGCCCTTCGCACCCCCCTGCCCGCAGACACCGCACGCACCGGGGCAGGGGCTCCCCGCGGCGGGGGGCGGGCGGCAGCGCAGGAGGCGGTGGCGGAGGAGGAGGAGGGGAGGAGGAGGGGGAGGGAGCGAGGGAGGTGGGGGCGAGCGGCGGCGAAGGGAGGGAAAACCTCGGCTGGGCGGAACACGCCGGCCAGCGCCGTCCCAGTCTGCCGCGGCCGGGCTGCCCGCGCTACCGGCGGCTGCCCCTGCCCCCGCTCGCTCCCCCCGGGGCCGGGGGCGGAGGCGCCCGCCGCGTCCCACCCGCAACTTTCCCTCTCCCGTGGATGGCTTTCGTCGGGGACGCGCAGGGGAGCCGGCCGCTTGACACCTGTCCCCCATGGGCCGCCGCCGCCGCGCTTGAGTTTCCCGGCGCCCGGCGCGCCCCCGCCGCCGCCCCCCCCGCCGCCGCCGCCGCCCCCCCCGCCGCCGCAGGGCGGGCTTGAAGCCGCGGCGGGGGCCGCGGAGCCCATGGCCGGGCGCCCCGCGGCGCCGAGGTGTCCGTGCGCGCCGCCCCGTCCCGCCCGCCCGGGAGCCGCCGCGCCCGCCGGAGCGCCGCGGCGGGGCCGCTGAGGGAGGCAGCCCCCGGCACACCGCCACCGGCTCGGCGCCAGCCGCCGTTGCCCGCCGGGTCGCTGGCGGCGGCGGCGGCGGCGGGGGCGGCGGCGGGGCCGCGGGATCCGTCCGCGCTCGGTGCCCCCGCGTAGTTGCCGAGTCGTCTGTCCTCGGCGGCGGCCCGCGGGTGACATGCAGTCCCTCATCTCTCCGGTGACCAAGGCTATCCTGGTGGCTTTGTTCATCTTCGCCATCCTGCTGATCCTCTACGTGATTCTGTGGTACATCTGCCGCGATGTGGATTGCGACCATGGGATCTGAGCGGCGCCGCGGGGCCAGGGCTTAGGAGCCGGGATTCACCCCGCGGGGCCGGGAGCGGCAGCGGGAGCCCCGCCGGGCGGCAGCCGCCGCCACCGCGGCCAGAGCAGGGGAAGGAAAAAAAAGAGGAAAAAAAGAAAAAAAAAAAAAAAAAGAGAGGGAAGAGCCGAGCCGAAAGCGCCCGGAGGACAACTGCAATCAAGAAACCAACCTGAGCTTGACCTTCAGAGACCAGGGTGACCCGGTGAGTCCCCGCTCTCCGCGGCGCGGGGGATGCGCGGGTGCGGCGGGGCTGCCTCCCTCCCTCCCTCCATCCATCCATCCCTCCCGCCCCGCTCCGCTCCCCTCGCACGCACACACACACACTCACTCACAGGCACACACGCACGCACAGGGATGTGGCACAGGCACCCCACGCCCGCACACTCGCCACACAGACACGCCGGTAGATGTGCGTGCCCGAGTGCCCGCTGCGCCCATGCGTGTGTGCCCCGGGGGGCAAGCAGGACCGTCCTGCTGCCGGGGTAATTGTGCCTGTCCCCGTCCCCCTGCCCCCCCCCTTTAAATTGATAGAGGTGACACCGCGCAGAGGCAGCGCGCCCGCGGGAGCCGCTGGGGCCGGGGCCGGGGCCGGAGCCGGGCCGGTCGGGAGGGGCGGCGGGCGGCCGCCGCGCTGCCTCTGCGGCCCCACATTGGTATGCAGGCGGTGGCTGCGCCGCCAGGCAGACCGAAAAGGTGAGCCCAGGGGGTGGGGGAAAGGCAGCGCTTTGTCAGTCCGGGGGCAAATCGGGGAAGTGGGAGAAAATGAAGGGGAAGATGTCGGGTATCCGGCGGGCACCGGCAGGCAGACTTCGGGGAGTGGGGTGCGAAACGGGATGAGTTTCTCCTTCCCAGGGTCAGGCTGGTGGGGAGAAGTGGGGGAGATGACAGAAAAATGTGCATGGGAAGTTCTGGATGGCAGCGGTCCTTGTTTGGTCTCACCAACACTGCAGCTGCTACCTGCTACTCTCCGCTCAAGGGTGAAACACATGCCCAAGCCCGGCAATGTCAGAAAATGTTGATTAAAAAGTACGCAATTGATGAACATCTCTGTGCGGTGCGCGTTGGGACACCACAGGGGACGTATCCTGCCCAGCCGTTCTCCCACCCGAAAGAATTTGTCGTTGGCTATTTCTGCTCGTACCGTTTGTTGGTATCAAATACCGTGTGCTAAAGCGGAAGGTCAGTAACACATGGTGTTTAAAGTGAAAAAGACCTCGCACTGAAAGAGAAATGGTCCTAAACACTCAGGCTGTAAATGTTTCTGTCCTTGACAGACAAGCTGTCGGGAATAGGAGCAAACTCTATCTGTGCGCGTTATCCCTGACCAGGGATGCGTTCGGACGCCGCAGGGTGCGGGTGCATGTACGCAGTGGGGAATAAGAGAAAAATCAAATTTGGGTTTAAAGGGGAGGAAGGGGGACCTAGCCAAGTGTAAAGTGTAATCGTGTCATTCAGGATGATTTGACATTGAGTGTTGGTGACCGAAAGCTCACCTTTGCAACAGGGGTCTGTATTGGGAAGGAAACTGTTCAGAAGTCGATTCTCGTGCCATTTCGGTTTGTGCTTCTGTTCAGATTGTATTTCAAAGGGCTTTTGACCTGACTAGTTGATCAAACATGACATTACCGTTAACGCACCCTAGTAATGTGATTATAGCAGCAGTGACATCAATGTTTCCTTGCCCTGCAACTACAGTAGCCATGCGTTTGTTTACTTCCCCCCTGCACACTCTGAAATGTCTGTTACTCAACAGCTCTGAACAGCAAGGGAAGGAGGGAGGAGGAGGGGGAAGCTCTTAAAGGCATTTAAAAATGGCCATAGCTCTGTTCTCCTTATGCGTTTAATTATGTAGAAATAAAATAACCTCCAAGCCCTCTTCTTTATTTTTTTTTTTTTTTTTGCAATTTCACCAGTCAGTACGCTTGTTTTTACCTAAGTGGCAAAAACCTCTTCACACTTTGATGTGTCAGGTTGTGTCACATGTTCCCTTCCAAATTAACAGCAGTGCGCACCTTCTGCCCCTCTCCCAGCTGGCAGGAGCTAGCGGGCGCTACAGTTATAGAGGTTTTGCCATTTAGTGTTAATTATTTCATTCTAAACTAGTATTTCAAACTGTTACAGAACTGGATGGAACATGGCAAATTACAATGGTTTTCACAAAACTTTAAATATTGACAGATATGTGTGCGTGTGATTAAATGCCTGAAGTGTTGATATGGCCAAATGTATTTTATAGTAGCCATCATAACGAATGTTAAGCAGCTTAATATTTGCAGAAACTGTGAAGTAGTCCACGGAGTTATTGTCTGACCATTAGTGTTTTCATCTGGCTCATTATTATTTTAAGCATATAGTTTCTAGGAGACAAGATATAGATAAAAAATATTTTTTTTGAAACAGCTTTTATTCTAAAGGAGGTAAATATATATGTGTTTATGTATAAATATGTATATATGCATTTGTATAAACACTAAGGTGTATTTTCCAGCCTAGCACAACTGAAAAATTAGCAATGATTAGCAATATCGTATTTGATTTATAGTTGAAGTCACAGATTCATTTGCTTTGGATTGATACTATGTGTGTTTGTTACTGTGTATTAACAAACGCAAAACCCTAAAGATATGAAATCCACCTTTCTTTCCTATTGCTGCAACGCCTGATATAAGAGAATGAAATCCTGGCCTTGCTGAGGTCAGTGTGGAATTTTGCAGTTGGTTTCCACAGAGTCAGAAAAATATTGACAGATTTGCATGTGAATTTGAAACAGCAGGATGTTACTGAAGTTGAGAGAACTATTAAAACAGTAGACAAGGGCAAATCAGCGTGCTTACAAACCTGTTTTTTATAATTATTTACTTGGTCAGAAGTCTGGTGACAATTTTATTTCTATTTAGTGTTATTAGGTGCTCCTGCCCCAACTCAACAATTTTCATCAACTTGCTCTCTCTAAATGTATGGTAGTCTTTCAAAGGTGTTATCTGAAATATCATCTGAGACTGAGATGCAGAGTACAATACCATCAGGTCGATGTAGATCACCTGTAAGTATTTTTTGCCATAATATGGGTTGTTATAACATGAGTAGTAACCATTGTTCAAGGCAAAGACAACTCATTATCATGTTCCTGTTTGAGCCAAGAGAAATCTTTACCATTTTGCAAAAATCGGTAATGTCATAGGCTGAAAGTGTGTTATTAGTCCAGAAGCAATTTAATAGGCTATTCAAGCATTGTGTAAAAGGATATTTTAAAGCTTTGCCTTTCTGTGTGAAAAAGACTGTGAAGAATTTACCACTGCTTCATCAGCAGAAGTGTAATGAATTTTATGGATTAATTCCTACTGCAAGGCAGCATGCTACAGCACAGTCCCAGGAATCCTGTCACATCTGACTTAAACATGCAGTATGTTTCTGGAGAAGTCATTCTTTACTCAATCCCTATTCAGGCAAATTCCCTGAAGGTTTATTAAGTGTTTTCTGGAAGTGACGTGTAAGTGTAACCAGCCAATGAACATCACAGGTTTGTTTATTTTCTAGTTCCTTCCTCATAAAATGGATTTATAAGAGTCAGTGTCTTCATGGTATGACCTCTGTGCATCTTATACCATTTCCCTAAAACAGGCTTAGAATGAGCATTGAAGATCATTCCAGCATAGGAGGGTCTCCACAGAGGCAAAAGGTTAGCTGAGGTCCTAGGATGGCCACTGCTGCATGGTCGAGATGTCCTGGTGTCATACAAGTGCTCAGCTGTACTTTTTCCCCTCCAGGTGAGTGTAAAGTAGAGTAACCTTCAGGCTGCTGTCAGGCAGGACACGTAGATATGCCCTACACAGCTCCAGCCCCATTTAGTGGAGTGCTTGATGTAGGAGTGATTTTCTACTGATTTGATGCAAGAGGTCAGACACGACAATTTTGTAGTTGATCCTCATGGCCTGTGACCCTTCGATTATTGGTGATGTGACAAGCACTCGGTATGATTTGTATGTTTTTAAATGCTTGGAGGTGGGATTCTGGGGATTAATTGTATGATTTATGCCCTGATTATAACACTTGAAACTGGCAGGGCCCTTTAAATGACAAATTTTGGGGCACTGTTAGGTAATACAGTGTCACTGTAACAAGTGTATTAAACCTGCAGCATGAGCAGGCCGTATCTTTTCTTCCTTCTCTGCTAGAATAGCAATCTTGCATTGGTAATGTTAATACAAGCTCTGGTGGTGTGGTAATGGAGTTGCGAAGAACGGGAGTGTTTGCCCTTCACCTAAAGAGCAGGCTCTGCGCACACATCGGGTACATACGTACCATGAGGCACTCGCCTGGTGCGCTCCCTCCCTCCTGCACGCCACTGCTGCAGGGCTGGAATTGGACGTTAAAATGTACAGAAAAGTTCCACCGCCGTTTCTCAGAAGATGACTTTTTCCCCAGTTTCTCTTCGATGCATGAATGTTTTCTCCTTTTCCTCCTAAGCAGTAGTCCTCTGACCTGTGACTATTTAGTGCATAGCGCTGTTTGTAGACAAACTGCACAAATTGATTTTCCTGAAGTGGGCTGACAAAATGATGAGTGTATTGGAAAGCAGCACACACTTGCTTATTTGTTGTTCTATATTAAGCTAGGTTTTCAAGAAAATATCCTTTAAAATAGCCTTTTTTTTAAATCTTAGTGTGCTGCTTTTAATATGCATAGCTAATATGGTTCATATAGTTGCACGGCGGCATCTGCTCTTGTTAGAGGCACTCTGATATCTTTCAAAATTTTACCCAAATGAGAAAATTTGAGCTTCAGCTTGAAGGGGCTTAGAATGCTGCCTGCTGTTGAGAATTACATCCTTATTTTGAATGTTTTGATGTACTACTTTGGAATACTAAAGATTCTTACTGACATTTTCACGAGTCACCATTAAATTAAATCATATGTAAAGGATACCAATAAGGTGACAGTCAGAGTTTCTTTGTAGAACATATTATGAATGTGGATTATGGGTGAGAAAAAGATGTGGAAAAAACCCACTTGTGACTGATTAAGAAAGAGAAAGGAATGGGAAAAGAAAGGAGGAGGAATGTTACATCAAGATGGAAGAAGAGAGACTCCAGAGTATTCAAATTTTTAAAAGTGCAGCTAACGTGGAGTAAAATGCTAAGCTCACAGGAAAAAACTTGCCACTTTCCTTTACAGAAAGTGTATATAAATATATAAACAGACTTATACATGTATGTGTGTGCATATCTGCACATACATACCTACAATCTATGTGATCGAATTAGACATCTGCATCTGTGTAACAAGCTGGGAATCTTTACATGGATGATTTTATTCCTTATCCTTGAACCTTGGCTCTATTATTGCCCAATATGCATTTACTTTAAAACCAGATAGTGTTACAGATGCTTTCTTCAGGACTTTGTGATCAAACATGAGTGATACTGTACACTGAAATTGTAAGTTAATCATTCTTAAAAGAAAATGCTACCACTGTATTCACTTTGAAAAAAAAGAGAGTTCAGGTTTTATGGGCTAGAAGAAATATATTAATAACAAATAGATTTTATGTCTTGTTTTTTCTACTGACCTCAAAGAGACAAAGCCCTCATGTACTGGGGAAAAAGCCCATTAGGTAATTAACCTATTATGACTAAGAAATATATGTGAGAAAAGAGCATCTCAAAGAGAAGATATCAGAATTTTAATATTTTGGCTAAAACCAGTAATAGACAACACCTTTTTACAAAAGTACAAATCTTTCATGTAATACATCTTTTGTACTTACGTCTTTAAGTGCAAAGGAGGAAAGAAACCCCCTGAAGTTATGAGTGCTAAAACTTACGCACAGTGAAACCTGCTACATGATTATGATGCTTTTTGGGTATTATGGTGTTTTATATAAAGCCTACCTGAGAGAATGTTTGGGTTTGTGTGGAACAGGGGACTGTATGTACCAAGGGCTGGGGAAAAAAAAAGCCTTTTGTATGAATAGCCTCTTCCTTATTTATTGCCTATTGGGGTAAACCTGGACACATGAAGAAAATTTTATTTGCTATTTAGTGTCCATTTAGTGGTGGGTTGAGTGAATTGTGAACCCTATTAAATGAATACCCAACAAACTGATCATGCAGAAATTAAACAGGGTCTTCATTAAGTTGTGGTCTTCATGCAAAACGTATATGGTACAGTTAGCTAACTTGCAGGACGTGTTTCTTATGTAGCTGTTCCAACTAATGTACTTCTGAATATACTATCATCACCATCCTTGTGAGATACGTATATATAAATGTCTTAAAACTAAGTTTACAGTCAATCTCCATTCTAATGACTTGTTTTTATTTTCTACTGTAATACCATTCTGACACGCTTAATAGGGACTATAACTAAATGGGAGTTTAATTGAAGTCTTGGTATCAGTGAAGATAAAAGGAAGACACTGTGAGCACACAGAAAGACACTCATCAGTATATGTTTCTAGTGACTGACATAGCATAATTGAACTGTAATGTGAGTTAAAAGCTAAGGAATATGCATTTATTCATTGATGCAATGAAGCAGAGGGATGGCACATTACTGCACCTATCAGCCTCTGCCCTCAGGCCACTGCAGCCTGAGTATTCACCTCAGTTTGAGGCTTCTGCCACAAAAGGGTGTAGGATTTGCAGGAGTCTGAGCACTGCCAATCTGTGAAGTGAGGAAGTAAAATCTTCCCAACACATGTTTACAAGGACATATTAGAGGATTCCGTATAAATTCCCACAAGTCCTGTTAACCCCTGTTAGGGAACAAACATGAGCTCAGTGCAAGTGGCAATAATGACGATAACAATTAGTGATACCAAGATCTGAATAGAAATTCTCTTCCAAGGCTCTTAGGGTACTGCCTGGAGTGTTCTAGATCTGCCATCCACATTTTATGTATGGAGAAAAAAGGGTATGGGGGGATCCAGTGACTTTTTAAAGCCACCTAGCCGTTCAGTGACAACATATAGGATAGCTTCCAACACTTGCTTTTCTTCCATCTCCTAACCTGTAGAAGGTGACAGAGTGCACTCTTCTCATGTTTGCAGGTGATGACAAAGTGGGGGCTCCAGCCAGTAGACCCAAGGGCAGAGCTGCCATTCAGGGAGATATAGGAACCTTATGAAGCTCTGCATAGTGAAATGTCAGGTCCTGCACCATGGCGAGAAGAGCCTCTGCAATACCACCAGCTGGGGATGGATGGGCTGGGGAGCAGCTCTGTGGTGAGCAGCCCTGGGGTGGCGGTGGGCAGTGAGCTGAATGTGAGCCAGCTATGTGCCCTGGAGACAAAGGCGTCCAACACCCTCCGGGGCCTGTATGAACAGACCAGAAACATAGCCCATAGATTGAGGGGAGGGATTATCCCCCTCTACACAGCACTTGTTAGTTGGTCCTCCCAGCACAGGATAGACATGGACAAATGGGAGGGGGCTCAGCAGAGAGGGTGGTGGGGGC